>NW_006800154.1:806723-837183 GCF_000485575.1 Poecilia formosa
TTTTATTTCTATAACCCCCCCCCCCACCCACCTGCCCCCCTTTCCCAGGCAGCTGCAGGTTCCTAGGGGCTCTTTAGCAAGTCAAGTGAGCAGCCCACTCGCTCCCATTTTTTCTCTTAAACTGTTAACCCCAGCTGAGTCCATAAGCTGTCAGTTTACCATTCTTTCCCCCTCCTCACCCCCCACACCTCACCCAGTGCATCTGCTCGCTTTGGCTCCGCGCGGCACGCAGCTATTTTATTCAGTGGCCCACTCGCACCACACTCCCTGCCCTGAAAGGGCCAGATCTACTTCCCTGGGCAAATAGCGAGTTCATTTGTCTCTTATGCCCTTTGTTTTGCGTCACGAACACATGTCACCAGCTCAATTACCTTCTCTATTAAAAGCCCCAGGAGGATGGGCCAGCCAGCCCCTACTAAGACAAGGCCATAAACTGCCCCATATGGTTTGGTTTCTCTCTCCATACGTGATTCTTCGTTTCTTATGCTTTGTCACACTTTCCATTTCTTTTATTTACATTTTTGAACCACGGATGGGAATTTCTTTGCACACATGAGCAAAGATGTTGCTGTGCGTAGCTTTGCATGCCTACTTATATTAATGTCTCCTAAGGCGTAGGAGAGGGTGGGAGACGGGTGGATGTCCGCCAAGATGAGCCTGAGCAGTAAACAAGGTCAGCCTTTATCCTGATGGCAGGAATCCTCTCTGGGTTTTTTTTTTTTTTTTTCAAGGCGGGAGGTGGGGGGGGGGATTTTTTTATTTGCATCTTAGAAGCACTCCTCCTACCGGTGAAGCTAATAAAACTGGAAGTTCACCAGATTCACATCATTTTTGTCTGTTTTTGGAACATTTTTTTTTTTTACAGTAAAGAAACCTTTACAATTTTATTCACAGTGAAAGGAGCGTTTTGTAGTCACTTGTTAAACTCAGTTCTACTTCCTAAATATGTTTCTTTTTTGCTGGTTAATTAACATAACTTAATGTTTATGTCTTATTAAATTTCTGAGCAGGCCTACACATGGAGGAACTGACCTTTTTTTAATAAGTTGTCATAGTCAAACTTTGTCTTTCTTGCTTTATTTATTTCAAGAAAAAGATACACATTCAACTAATCACAAATTTCAACCAGTCACTCAAACTATATTTGCAGTACTTTTCGTACAGACAGGTGTAACCCACCAGAATTGGTCAAACTAAATAAACAAACAAAATCTAAAAAAAAAACTGAACACATTTAAGAGCAATTACGAAAGATGGTATATTGAGGAAACATTATCATGCAGTGAAGAAACATAATGAAAAATTCTGAACTATCAAATGTAAGTGAATGAACAAAACAATCAGAAAAAGTATAAATAATTTTAAATGCAATATAATCAAAAGAGATTGGACAAAGTGTAAAATTAGAAAAAACCCATGTAAAATAATGAAATATCAATATATTCTAAATGACTAAATTTCAACTATAAATTCATCTAAGCAAGTTGATTTTTAGTTTGCTGTTGAAATAACCAACACTCTCCACTGCTGTTGGATTTTCAGTAAAGTTTTCCTACATATAAGTGTCACACATGGAAAAGAGCCCCTCACTGACACTAACAGAGGACCTTTTCCATAACACCCAAACAGGAGGGCACGAGTGATAAAACTATTTCCCCCTGACATGAAGAGGTTGCTGCCACAACTTGATGCTCTGCTTCCGCCTTTGAAAGTCTGTCCAAAAACCCTCAGCTTTGCACTGACCGAGCAAGCTGACAAAAGCTATGCGCCATCAATGAATTAATACCTAAAATATGGTCAAAAATGTATCGACTGGTCTCGGGTAATAAGGTGATATAAAATAAACAAGTATGTGTTATCTGGGTTGCGATGGAAGTGAATGTTACTTCTTTTACATTAATAAGTGGCAACATGTAAAGATAAAAATAGTGCAGCTTAAAATTGGGCCTTGTGTTAATCCAGAGTTTAAGTTGCAACATTCCGACAAATAACGTCCTAAACGAGGTTTGAGCTAAACCATGTATGGAGATTAATTACCAACCAATTAAAGGGGAATAGTCCTATTCTTTGGGTTACTGTATTCCAAGTATTAGCTGCTGTGCCGGAGAAAGCCAACTGTCCAAAGGCACTTATGCTGTGTGGGATCTTACACATTTCCTCTGGTGCAGACAGGGACAGGCCCCTTGTTGCTTTATCTGTTGCACAGAATTTGATTGAGGAATTCGAGTAACAACGCTGATACTTTCCCGTTATATGGCCAGTATTATCTCCTGTCATTGTTGTGTGGAATGTGTGGGAACAAGTCTGCTCCAGCATCAGCTTGGCTTAAATCATTCCCAGGCAGACTTAGAACAGTGTTTGACAGTGTCTCAGATGCGGATGTATAGCAGTGGGTGAATCCAGGAAGAGACGAGTGATGTGAATGGCTGAGGTGAAAAAAGACAGGTCCTATTTTCTTTTTTTTTTCTTTTTTTAACAATCACTGCCTCCCCCCACCCCTCATTCGCTGTGCACCCTCCTCCCTCAACCCCAGCATCTTCTTCAGGTGCTTTCAGCTTTCCTTCTCCTCTCCATGTCAACCCCTTTGACTTCCCATCCCCCAGCTTTGTGCCCCTCGGGCCGTGGAAGGAGGGAATATAGGGGTGCTCCCCTGCTGTGCCCCTCCACAGCCCCAATGGCCCTTCTCTGGACCCTTTTGTGCCCCCTTTTTTCTCCTCCTACTCCTCATTCCCCTACTCCAGCCCCCAACTTACTCTTCTCCCCACCTCCCCCCAGGTCCCCTGCTGTGCAGGTGACAGGCCCCTGAATAAGGGCCCGGGCGTCCCTGATGGCTCCTACAGATGGAGCGTGGTAATCGGTCCAATAGAGCCCTGCCACAGGCTTTTCCCCACTGGGATACAATGGCCTGGCCACATCACTCCCCAAAAATAAAGGAGAAAAGTGGGTGAAGAAGAAGACAGAAAAAGACAAAAGAGCAAGCAAAGGATGACAAAAGCATCGCTGTCATTTGCCATTACGGAATAGTCAAAGACAAATAAAAACAGGAAGGGAAAAAGAGGAAATGGTAAAAAGTAAAAAGGGCTGTGGGGGTAACCCTATGGTAAGCAGAGAGAGCAAATGGATAACTGTTGCCTTCAAAGTTTTCTAAGCTTTCCTTCACTAAACAGCAAGGAAGTATATTTTATAAATGATAAAATTGGCTAAATAAAGCAGCTTGCTTGAATTTGCATGTGTTAGCCTGGCACCTCAATCTGGTTTAGATCTAATAATGAGCTTGTCTCAGAGTCAGGATCGTTTCTTTCTTTTTTTTTTTTTGCCAGCAGGTCTTTGACTAACAGCATTCCCAGAGGCCAAATCTGTGTGTAATGCCTGGTCAGACACACACTGGCAACCGGTGCAAAGACTTCCTGCCTTCCTTGCAGAGGCTCCAGAGCCAAGGGGAGATCACTGTCCCCCTCTCCCTGCCCCCCTTCAATGTCTGACTTGGCACTTTTTTAATTAAAGCCTAAGAGGAATAAGAAAGAGTCTGAGACAGACCAGTATTTCTCTTGCACTCGCCTGTCTTTTTGCTTTTGAGCATTTTATTTCGTCACAGTTTATTGCGTCAAAAATGTGGCGGGATCCCTCATGATGATTTTCTCACTGGCGTTGATTTAGGAGTGGATTTTAACTCAGGATCCACCGAGTGACAACTAGCAATCCAGAGTCAGCAGATTCATGTTTTTGATGGAGAAAATGAAGGATAAGATTGCTGGTGATCATGATCATTTTTAGGGCTTTGTAGTTTTTTTTTTTTTTAATAAATATGAAAATCCACACAAATTCAGAAACATCAATTTCTGATATCGTTTCCAAAGTTCAATAATGCTCCTCCTCTTCTGCACCTCCCATGTTAGCTCAGTCAGTTTCTCTTGACCTGAGCGAGCAGATTAGGAAGCACCTGCAACGGGCTGCCTTTCCTGTGCTGCTGAATATCAGCCTAACACACAGCATGGCTAAGACTAGAAGAGACACAGTGTCCCAGGCGATTGATGCCCCGGAGGGATCTTGTCCTCTTTAATCCATGTTCAAGCAGGCTTTTGCTTTTGATCCCCCGGGGAACCACTGAGGAGTTTAAGAAATCAGGAGGACACAACCTAGAGTGGCTCTGTGCGACGTGCTGTGGAGCAGCTGGTATGCTGTGTGAAACTATTAAATTTACATCAGTAGAAGTAGTCACGGTCCAACTCAAAACCGAAAATCTGTGAAACATCCGTTCTGAAGGATGAATTGTTTTATATAAAGTGAGCAATCTGCAATTGAAAGAAAGAAATTTTGTATATTCCTCATAGTTAAGATTTTTTAACCAGTTTACGAGATTTGAATTTATTTCATTTAATATATGAATACATCATTCATTTACATCACAATAGGAAATGCTCCCAAATATGTTATTTAAGCAAATCAAACACACACAAAAATGTTAAAATTTAAGCAACACTACTTCTGTAAATTAATTTAACAGGGGAAAAAATGAATATTTTGCAAGTGTGAAATAGTATTTTCAACTGTCAATAAGGAAAATAAATATGTTTTTAAACTCGGAGAAAAACTAACTAGATTTGTTGATGCTATGCTATATCAGTCTTAAATTTGTCATTGATTTTAAGATCTCTAAAACAAACTCTTGCTGTTGAATAAAAAGAAAGTTTAGAATTCATAAAGTTAGTCTTATAACTCTGTGCTGCTAAATCAGCAACATATGGTTATATATTGCAAACTGACAGATAATCGTCATTAGACAATTTATATTTTGCGTTGAGCAGTTCAGGATCACAAAAAACTTTAATGGCCAGGATGCCAGCAGCATGGTTATAGGTGTTTTATTAAACTGCAACGGCTTAGCCTGTGTGTGTGTGTGTGTGTGTTGATATTATAAATTAATTGAAAACGTCTTTTTTTTTTTCTTTCTATCCCAGCGAGCCACTCGGACGAGGCTTCAGACGTGGACTCCGAGCCGGGCCTGCCGTTGAAGAGGAAGCAGCGCCGCAGTCGGACGACCTTCACAGCAGAGCAGCTGGAGGAACTGGAGAGGGCCTTTGAACGTACGCACTACCCAGACATCTACACGCGAGAGGAGCTGGCTCAGAGGGCCAAACTGACAGAAGCTCGAGTTCAGGTTAGAAACACGAGCATGCATGCAAGTCTAAATCTTGACAGCGCGGCAATCTGTCACTCCCTCTGAGACATGCGGGTGTTAAGTTGTTTTGGGATGTTGCTACGCATTCTTTACAACCATTAGCCATGTGGTCCATCCCCAAAACAACCCCTGGACCACCCCAGCGCCTCCCCCTGCCGCTCCACACGGAGACACCCACAGCCGCCTTTATACACAAAGACATCTTTCTATTTTTGTCAACATTTTGCCAAAAGGGGGCTATGTAAAAAAAAAATAAAAAAATTCTGCAAATAGATTCTCGATTTAGATAGCCTCTCAATATAGCTTTTAATAGCCATGACAGCCCTCTGGCAATGTATGAACTCTGTGACGTTAAGTAGCTCACAAAGATGTGGTTTCACTGCGCTCTACAGATGTGAAGATCGCTATCAGCGTAGGTCCCTGCAAAGGGACAGAGAGTCCTTGCACAGATACATTTTCAGTGAATGAAGTAAAGTTACAGTTCTAACTGTTCCAACTGAAAAAAAAAAGTGATTTTTTTAAAATAAAAGACTAAAATACATATGTAATATTTTTTTACTAATAAAAATTGGTAAAGTGTGGCATGTATGTTTATTCAACCTTTTGCGTGAATACTTTTGCTTGGTTCTACCGTATTTGAGCATCTAGAGACATAATTTTGCTGTTCTTCTTTGCAAAGTAACTAAAGCTCAGAAAGTATCTATGCAACAGCAGATTTTAAGTTTCTCATCTAATTTAGTACTGAACGTTGACTGGCCCAGTCTAACAATTGTTTCATGCTTTGATCTTAATCGTTCTGTTGTCGCTCTGGCTGTATATTCGGATTTGTTGTCTCCTGGACGATGAGCCTCCACTGCAGCCTCAAGCTTTTTGCAGCCTCTAACCGGTTTATATTATTTTTATGCATGTGATTTCATGCATAATCCAATAAACCTTCACCAGCTTCCCTGTTTCTACTTAAGGAAAGTCTCCCCACAGCCTGATGCTGCCACCAACATGTTTCATAGTGGGGATAGTGTGCGAAGTGATAGTTTTGGGCTAAAATTTTTAACTTTTGCATCATCTTTCTAGAGCACCTTCTTCCACATGGGTGTTGTGTCCCATATATGCATTATGGCAAAGCAGACCGATTCACAGAAGACTTTTTTTCTTGGCCCTCTTCCACAAAGGCCAGATTTGTAGACTGCATGACAAATATAGTTCCCCTGTCAACAGATCCTTTCATCTGACAAATGGAGCTCTCACAGAGTTACTGTGGGGGTCCTGGTTGCTTCTCTGATTAAGGATTTCCTTACCCGTCACTATAATTTTAGATGGTTGGTTAAACAATGCGTCGTGTCAGGATCAGTGCTGAGAATATTATTTTATTACCTAACCCTGGTTTAAACTTCTCCACAATTTAATTCCTGACCCATCTGCTGCATCCCTGTTGTTTGTTCAATAATGTCCTCTAACAAACCACTAAGATATAGATCAGCTCAATTTTTATTCAATTATAATAATTAGATGCCTTCTAAAGGCCGTTGGTTGCTCTCGGTTTGTTCTGATCAACAGGGGGCTGAACACAAACGTCTGTGAAACCACATATCCTTTTTCCTTTTCCTTTCCAACTCGGCGCTATTTGCTTTGTCTGTTGTATAAAATGCAAATCAATTACAACAAAGTAACTGACTGTTGCAAGACTGGAAGTTCATGGAGAATATTTTTTAAAGGCACTAAACTTAAAAGAAAAAAAAATCTACTTACCATGTTGGTGACGATTTTCTAAACAAAAAATTTCTTTCATGTTCAATTGTATTTCCCTGTCAGGTGTGGTTCAGCAACAGAAGAGCTCGATGGAGGAAACAAGCAGGAGCCAATCAGCTAATGGCTTTTAATCACCTCATACCAGGTGGTTTCCCTCCGTCAGCCATGCCAGGCCTGCAGCCTTATCAGCTGTCAGACAGCCCCTACCCTCCAACCTCTATAGCCCAAGGTGGGCCTAGTCAAACACACACTCGTCTTAATGCTTAAACTGTGTTGCAAGTCTGCGAATAAATAAAACGCCAGCAGCACAATGACTTCCTGTTTCATTCTCATCAGCCTCTGAACAACCAAGTACAGTCCATCGACCTCAGCCTCTGCCGCCCACCTCAGTGCACCAGAGCGCGCTCAGCTCATCCGCAGCCTCCCAAGATGGCGGCTCAGGATACTGCCTTTCCTCTGGAAGACACAACTTCTCAGGGTACTCGGACAGCTTTGTGCCCCCGACGGGACACGGCAACGCTGTCAATCCCAGCATCAGCAACGCCATCTCTCCACAGGTCAGTGATGTCAAATGTAATTCAGTTAAAAATAATAATAATAATTTTAATAATTTGCGGCGTGTCTGATGGTTTGTTTGCCTCATGGCAGCATTTAAATGCCTTGTACCTGTAGAGACTTTGAATCGTAGATCCTGACCAAAGGGTTGGGACACTACAATATCCTTCTTAGCTCCTCTCACGATCCTTTAAAGGGGCCTCTGGTCTGCCATGTTCCAGCTGGAGTCTCATGCTGAGCTGGAGTCTGTGAACATGCCGCAACTCTGTCAAGTCTTAAGCCCCTTCTGGATCATTCTTTAGTTACAAGAGCTATGGCGATCTTTATGGCTTGCAATAAAGGGAAAATCCAACATAGAGTGGGAGGTTGACGCTGACTGTGGAATCAAGAGGTGGTTAGCACCTGTGACCATTATCAACAGTAATGGATAATGCAAGATTACGTAACAACCATGCAAAGCAAAAGTTTTAGAGGATACAGTGATCACTCTCTATAACTTGGTTCACCTTTCGCGGTCTCGCTGCTTTGCGATTTTTTTGTGTGTGCAGTTTTTTTTTATTTTTTTTTTTTAACAGTGCATTGTGTTCTGCGTCCTGATTGGCTAAACAGTCTCTGCGGTTCTCCTCTACCTGTGTGCCAATAAAGTTCCGGTATTTAAATATAAGTAATACAAGCTTGGCCATTCAGGAGATGAAAAGTGAAACTTTGAATGCCTGCTGGAAAAAAAACTGGCTGGAATCAGCGCAAAACCCGACCGGAAGCTCGCTTGACGAGATCCATCGCTCTGCCGTAGATACAGCTGTGAGTCTCGCAGGGCAGGTTGGAGGAGACTCTGTAATGACATGACTCCGGATCAAATTAAGGCCCTGATTGATGATCATGCACATCCGCTGACCTGAACACAGTTTTTGTTCTTTGGTTTCAATGTAGAGTATTTAATTATGCTGTGTAATAATTGTAAAAACTAAAGGAAATGCAAAAAACGCGAAAAACGAGGGATCACTGTACACTGAACCTGGTGCACGTTGTTCATGATGGTGCACAACAATGTTTCCTGTATTTAAAGCCTTAAATTAATTTTTACCATTCGCATGAGGACTTTGACACAGACCTCAACTTGAATATGCATGTCACTCAGGTCCGTTTGGTTCCGAAATCCTAGCTGCATGTTTTGAAAACGCACAATCTCAGCAGACCTAGTTGTGTGACGTGAAAGGATAACGGGATGTGGGGATTTGTGGCTTTCTGTTTATGGCAGAGCTCTTACCTGGAAGATGTCATAGTCGATGGATCCTCCTCTAATACAAGTGTGCTCGCAAACTTATATTTCTGTGGAGCAAGCTCTCCACAATCTGGCAGTTCTCACACGTCGCCACATATTTAGCACGTCAGTAAACGGAAGGCTTCATGAGGTGTACCATATGGTAAAAATAATAAAGCGCACAAACACATACTTCTCTGCGTGACCTATGCAGGAGGTGTCACTGTCACGACAATGATGGATCCTTGTCAGGGTGAGGAACTCTGTGGCTGTTCAAAATTTTTTTATTTTTTTGTTTATCTCGACAAATAGTTTGATGAATTTAAAATGTGGCAAACGTCCATCACCAGAGAGGCGGGAAGGCAGCAGACACGGGGAAGGATGCATGGATGTCAGACGATGACACAAATCAAAACTGAAAAGACAATTATGGTTGATTACACAGTCATCAGTGTCTATCAGTGGCACCCTGTGAGTCCAAGAGATGGACTAACAGGCGGAAAACGAGCTTTTAGCTGGCACAAAGGGTGGCCAGCCCTTGTGCTTTGCATGTTGGGTACTAATTCCCATGAGAGAGGATCTCCATTTCCTGTTATGCACTGATAAAAAAAATATGAAAAAAAAAGGGAGGCAGGTTTGTTGCTTTTTGTTATTGATGCCTCTGAAGGCCTCTTTTGAAGCTGAAAGTATAATTAACTGCTTTCGTGTGCAAGTTCCAGTTATATTTCTTTTTCCCTTTACTGTCTAACCGCATAAACTGGTAAAATATTACCTGTTTTTAATGAAAACTGAGGGTTAAAATGACACAAAGCAAAACGCAGGTGCAAATTCGTGTAACCTGGCAGTCTTAAAGAACTCTTAAACTGCACCTCAGATAATGATTTTGTCGAAGCAGAGCTGGTCTGCAAGGTGGATGCTTTCTCCTGTCAGTGGTTGTGCTGGTAGGTGTTCGAATACTTGCAGGGTCAAAGAGTGAGATCAGCTCCAACAAAAAGGCCAAAGGTGCTCAGTCTCTGCGCATGGTTTCAGCATTAACCTTTCCAGGCAGCTTGCATAGAATGGAAATCTCATCTGTCAAATTGCACCACTCTCCTTTAAGGTTTCTCTCAGTCTGGGAATGCAATCACGTAGCGTTCCAGTGTCCTAATTGATTGGAATGAAGTAATCTAGCAACTCGTAACAAAGTGTGTAATTTATGCAAATGAATCACTTTGTTGGCTAATTTGTTTTAATTCGTGTATTCATTGCAGCTGTTTGAATGTATATTGCAAATCAGTTTTCTCTATTTGGTATGTTGATTTAATTAATTTTCAGATTTTAACTTAATAAGAGAGAGGAAATGAGAAATACGTTCGTTGACATTGATAGCAAAGGACCTCTTTGCACTTGGAAAAAAGTTTACAACTTCGGTTTTTTCTGAGATCGCCTCTGCTTTACGGATTTATACGCCCAATCCTTGCAGAAATTACATCTCTTGTGTTATCTGGACTCCAGATTTGTCTCTAAAAGCCGCCTATTATTCTGTATACATGAGAGGATTCCGCTAACTCCAGATATGGTCACAGCACCGCGCAGTCCTGCTTTAGAGACGGTTTGCTTTAGATCGGAGATATTCTCATCTGAGCAGTTAGCTCTGCACACTGAGCAAACAGACAGAGTGAAGGCTTTCTCCAGCTCTGACGTTGCAGCTCTGATCTGGTGCATACCTTAGCAATCCTTTCTCACCAAGGAAGCAAACAGTCAGGATTTGCACCCCCTGGGACCTAATCCCCGGAACAACCTGGAAACAGACAGACCATCGGGGAAATGCTGCTGTTTCAGTTGCTCAAACTCTGGACACATGCATGCACACAACAGGATACAATTAGTACCTTAAACCATCTTAGACATCAACTGACATTACGCAGTCCAAAAACAAAAGTATTAAAGTTTGGAAAATGAGTTTGAAACCTTGTTATTGATTGATTATTAATCTGCAGGCCCAAAAAAAATGTATAATATTTCTGTCATATTAGATAAATTGTGTTCTATGTTTTATTTTTTACTTGTGAAGTACATATATTAAAGCCGAACAAGTTAACCTTTGTCTGTGGACATGTACATTTTCTGATCAACTGGAAGTGAGTTGGGGAAGCTCGTGTTTTCTTTTCATTCGTTATCATCTGTCCAGCAAAGGCCACTTGGATTTTAGTTTTGGCTTTTGCTGCGTTTTCTCCAAGATGGACTTTTTCACAACTTTGCTTCTCACGCAAACCCTTATGCAGCTGTTCACGATGGATCACTGATACCCCAGCAGACCTGACATCAGAACAAAAAAAAAAAAAAGAAAAAGAAAAAAACCCCGACATCCCCCACAGGCATGTGCACATACACAGGCTCGCTGTTTAGGCATGACCCCACATATAGGTAGCTTCGACATAAAAACATACCTTACTTCTGCTTCTCATGTAACCTTTGGTCTCCTTTATGAGGACAAGGTCATTTTTGAAGACAGAGGCAAAAAAAGTAATGCGATAAAAGCATTTTTTTTATGTTTGCGCACAAAGGAGATTTGCTTCCTGTAAGTTCAGGTTGAAAGATATCACCTCTTGCAGTTTATTAAATTCTTATGGCGGCTTTGGGAGAAATTTAGAGTGGATCTTTTTTATTTTCTTTAAATTTTATGATATACGGCGACATATGTATTCGCTCCCATTTTATAAAGTCACAACAACAAATTTTAGTGCATTTTATTGAGGAAAATGACAAATGGTTTAAAGATATATCAGAAAAAAACAAAACAAAACAAAAAAACAATCGCAACATGTCAGGCATTTCTATTCAACCCCACAGAGTCAATATAATTTAATTATTTTCAAAGTAGCTGAAGCTCATTCAGAGTGAACAGCACTTCTCAAGTCTTGCCACAGATTCTCAGTTAGATTTAGGTTTGGACTAACTAGCCTATTTTAATATTTTAGATGCTTTAATCTAACTCTTTCCATTATAGCTCAGGTTGTAAATTTAATGCCATTGTGCTGCTGGAAGGTGAACCTTTACCCCAAGTCTCAGGTTCTCTGGAGCTGCTAAAGTCCAGCTTTATCAGATCAGTTGAAAGAAAGTATTCCCACCGCATGATGCTGCCACCACCATGTGTAACTGTTGATGTATTCAGGTTGGTGTGCACACTTACAAACTTCAGCTTTTTTTTTTTTTAGCTAAAAGTTTAATTTTAGTGACATCTAACTTGAACAGATATTAATGATGTGTAGCAATGTTTAAGCTTGACTTTTTATGGCTTTATGGGTTTATTTAAATGACGTGGTCCTCTTTGCTACTTTTCATGAAAGGAAGAATTACAGAGTGCATAACAAATAGTTGCCCTGGGAGCTCTGCAGTCTCTTAACTAGTACTCGAAAGCTGTCAGTTTAGGTGGATGGCTATGTTTGACTAGTTTTGCAGTTGTGTGACACTTTTTTTGTGTCACAAATTGGTGTTCAGTACTTGTGATGTTTTATAAACTAACTTCCGAACAATCTAACACCTGACCTCTCTGCTTGGTTTCTTGGTCTTCGTGGCACACAACATTTCTGAGTGCTTCGTAGAAAACCTGGACTTGTACTGGAAACAAATGATTTGTGCTGATGTGTCACATAAAATACAATGAGGTTTGGGGTTGTAATGTGACATAATGTTGAAAAGTTCAATGGGTTTGAATAGTTTTTTTTGCAAGGCACTGTATGCAACTGTTCTTTTGTGTACTTCATGACGGAACATCAATGAGAAAAAAAAAGATGCAACTGGTGTTAGTTTTAGTCAAGTCAATCAAGTTTATACACATTTCAGCAACGAGGCAGTTCAAAGTGCTTTACATCATAAAAAGGAAAGAATACAGAGAACATGTCTGAACAGAGCTGCTAATGCTAACAGTGAAGAAAAAACACCAAGATAGGAAAGTTTTCAAGAGTGGAAACTGAACATAAATTGTCAGCATTGTTTGTACGTAATGGTGAACACTAGAAAACCTCAGCCATGTGGCTTTCAGTTAAATCGACATGCGTTCTAACGATTCGATCTCTCTGTGTCTCCTTGCAGGTGATGGGCTTGCTGAACCCGAGTGGAGTGCCGCATCAGTCCCAGAGTGACTTTGCCCTCTCCCCTCTCACAGGAGGCCTCGAGCCTAACGGGGCCATGGCTGCTAGCTGCCACGGCTCTCAGCGCTTGGAGGCCCTTCCGAGCCTGAGCAGCATGCCCACCCTGCCAAGTACCCAGTCTTACTGCCCACCTTCTTACACCTCCCCGGCCTACGCCGTCGACCACCACCCCAGCTACCAGTACGGACAGTACGGACAGAGCAAGGTAGTGGTGCACCTTTGTTTTTATTGAAGAAACAATTTCATTCACGCTGGTTGTTATTGCGAGGACACATCGTTCTGCAATGCCATCTGTTGGCTGTTGATTTAGCCAGGATTTTCGGACTCACAGTTAATTGCAAAGACCCCCTCTGATTAGGGAGCGTCTCAAATCTCCATGTGCTGCACTGGAATTACATTGGGGTTTGGGGGATCGCTAGTGGCCGGGTTACTTCAGTTTATATTATCATCATTACGGTGGCCCAGTCGCTGTCTCGGTACACTCGTTTTTACTAACTGTTCTTTCGTGACCCTGTGTGATGAGCTTGCCCATCAAATCCACAGAGCAGCTCACCTAGCCATGTAATGACCTCTGTGTAACAAGGATAGCTGCCCAAATAAAAAAAGCCACATTCCCAAAGTATGTTTGACAGGAGGGAGGGGTGGATTGTGTGTGTTAGAGGCCTGATGTGAGGTACACCACCACATGTTGACCGGCCCGTCAGTGCCAACATCTTGATGTCATTAATTTAGTCAGGGACCTGGAAGAAAACCACATGTTTTGGGCAGGGTGGGGGGCATACAGGGGTTGTTCTCGTGAAGTGTGTACACGTCTGTACGTGAGCACAGGTATGTGTGTATGAAGGCACGGTGAGAGGGCTCTTTAGCAGGGGGGCGATTACAGCCCCTGGCAGCTGAGGATTAGAACCATGTGTCCCTACGGAGGTCAGATTTGGAATTGTTATTGATCAGTAAAAGCAGTGCCAGAGATCCAGGCTGAAATTTGGTCAACCTCTCTATCTTCTGGATTGATTTCTGGTCTTTTTTACCAGAGAAAAAGTTTCATTCTCACCTGCTGTAAAATACATTTAAACTTTTTGATTACATGGGAAATGTATTGGTGAAAAGCTTTTTTCTTCTGTTTCTGTCTGTTCTTAATAGGTGCCTTTCATTATATGAAGCCCCGACACGGCCTATGCAGGAAGCTCACATGGATACGCTGGCATTCCTACCCGGAGAGAGCCGCCACCCACTGTCTTTGCCAACTTCTCCAGCCCTTGGGACAGCGAGACCAGCAGCGTGGGAGGTGAAAGGGTTTATTTGGTTTGACTTCAGCAAGAAGCAGAGACACTTTGGATGGTTGTGCAGCAGCGATGGAAACGAACAAGTTTCACTGTAATGATTAAAGACTGTAACCTCACGCCCACCATGCCAAGCTGAAAGGACCAAGAAAATTGTTTTTTTCTATTTTTTTCTGAAAAAAATAGGGAAGTGGGGCTTTGTGTATGAACTGAATGTTCAGGACTTTGTATTTGGATCCTACGGCAAGGCGGAGGTGTAATGTGGACTTTTCCAGCCCCAGGTGCCTCTGTGGTTTTTTTTGTGCTCGAAGGTTAGACAGGTTGGTGATAGTGTGCTCAGCTGTAATACTTCTCTCAGAATGTCTTCATGACAAAGTCTTACTGTATATTGACGAGACTCATGCATATGTAGTTCGACATGAACACGCGGCTGCGTTTGGAAATCCAGCAAGAACGCACGAACTGAAGCCAAGTGGTGTTGGTGCAACCCAAAGAAAGTGCAATACATTCATACCTCATGTGCTGTAAATGAACACAGATCGAGGATCTCCAGTTATATCCTCGATTAGCTATCTCTCTTTTTTTTTTTTGGTGGTATAAAATTTTGGGTGAGTGCATTTATCAAGTCAGGGGAACTTATCAATATATGGATAGAAGTCAATGTAGTCATACGGTCTTTTGCCAAAAAGTATATTAAGAGACTCTACCAGTGAGTACAACTTTCATCTTGACTGTTGATTTTTGTTGTCGCTTTGCATGTTATAGTTGTTTTCAGGATCTTGTCGATTTGTAGGTGCCCTCCTTATTTATTATTGTTTTTTTTGTTTTGTTTTTACAGTAATTCTCCTACAACTGCTCCACTGTGCTTAAGTCTTACATACAGTTCATTATTCCCTTTCTTTTGTATGATTTTTTTTTTTTAATTTACAATTGTGTGATTTATTTTTTGTTGTTGTTGTTGTTGTAAGAAGTTTTGTGTAAAGCATAGCACTATTTCTATTTATAATAAACAACGTGCAAAATACAGAAGTTTTACATTTGGAACATTTTCATTTGTTTGTCGGACTTAAAAAAAAATGTACAGATAGTTTCTAAAATTAGAAACCTGCAGTTCTGTAAAATGTATTTTTATAGTGTTGTCTAATTGTCAACAAAACTATACTATAAAAGCTTTATTAAACAAAAGAACTGAAAAGTTGGTGTTCCCGATAAAACACCAGGATTTCACAGAGCACAAGAAGTGAACGTTACACCATAAATTTAATTTTTAAATATGGTTTGAATAAATCACCTTTGTAAAATATTTTTTTCAGAAATAATGTGACATGCGTCCCAGTATTCACTTAGAAAACAAACACATCCATAAAAATGATAACAAAGAAACAAAACTGTGATTTTGTTTGTGCTCTTCTCACTTTTGTACATTTTGATGGCTGTAGCCTAAAGATTGCAAATAGACAAATGGAAAGTTCTACTCCAGCAGCTGAACCGTATTTTAGATGATTTATATTCCCAATAATTAAATTTGGTTGTACACCAGAGAGGACTGAATGCAAAAATGGAAGGTTTGAACATTTGTGCAGTGCGGGTAAGTGCAGCATTTTTATTTTTAATTTTACGTAACTTATAATTTCTCAAACTTATAATTTCTCAGTTAAATTGTACAAGCTGTGTGAGATATTAGAACTGAAAAAGACTTGAAAGTATTTTTCATGTTATTCTGTTAAGTCACTAAACCGGTCTGTTTATTAAAATAAATAAATAAATAAATAAATAAATGAAATAATCTGAAAAATAGTGGAAATGTACAGCTTAAGAAATGTGGATGAACCAAAAATATATTTTATCTATAATGTGAGATTTTTTTGTGTATTGTTATTTAAAAAAAACATTTGTCAAATAACATTATGTAGATACATCTTTGGTAAAAACATATTTTATGTTTGATGTGTTTGTTTTACTTCAGTTTGGAAATGTTCTGTATTCATCATTAATGGGTTGACATAGATTACAGATAAACATAATTTCACTGGAACTAACCAATTAATAGCACAATTAATACACCAAGAAAATATATTATGCGATAGAAGTTTATTTATGTTCTTCGTCAAGTATTTAATATTCCCAACTGCAAACATTAGATTTTTATCAAATGGGCACCTATTTATTTATTTATTTATTTATTTATTTATTTATTTATTTATTTATTTATTTATTTTTACTCACACATGCAAGATACTTCATAACAAGTGCTTAGAACATTTAATATAGCTTTTTATTGTATTTTTAAAAGTATTGACAGTTCTTTTGTCTATTAAAAAAATCTACTCAAAAATATTAAACAAAAAATTTTTTTTTAAAAATAAGTGTTGGCATTACAGCAAATAAAATCTGTCAAAAAATAATTTAACAGCTTTAAGATATTTTATACACCTATAGTTTTGCGTTGTAAAAGGTCTAGAATTTGTTTGATTTTTGCCCGAATTTGCCTCAGGTTAGCCACATGTAATTTTAAGAATTGTATCATCTGTTGCATTTTAATTAAATTAAACAAGACAATCTAAGCTATACTCAGAGGGACCCCTGTTAGATTTCCCGTCATATTGGTTCTATGTGCCTTGGAGGGACTTTGGTCTTGTGTGATTTTCTGTCTCACTCACACTCTCCAGCACTAAATCATAAATATATCCTCTTTCATAAACACTCCTTTCGAACAAATTCCCGCTCCCCGGTGGCTCCTTCACACCCCGTAATGACTAAAGCAGAGCGGCTGTAAATTATATAAGGCCGACAGGCCTCAGACACACTGGGACATCAGTCACTGACATGGCTGCACAGAGCTCAGACGGCTTTGGGCTCCGACCGCCAAACAGAGATGAAAAACACTGCTCACCCAGTGGGCAGAGTCCCCAGAAGGTTAAACAAATTGCCAGCGCATTTTTATCATTCCCCGCTGTTTTTTCTCTCGCTTTCCCTCTGAGTTTCAGGAATCAGGTGTGCAGCTGTCTGTGTCATTTATGATACAGCCCTAAAACGAGCATAAATGTGTGTTTAAATGTGTGTGTGTGTGTTTGTTATGTTTTTTTTTGTTTGTGTGGTTAGCTTTTAGTTTTTTTTTTTTGTTTGTTTGTCTTGTTTTTTTGCAATTCAGCTTCTTTGGCTGCATTTGTTTAAGTTTGCTGATTGACCAAAATGAGATCAAACTAAACTTTGCTATATTTTTTATAACTCTGAGAAAGGTTTTATTTTTTTTCTTTTACCACTGCTCTGAACTTGTAAGCATAAAAAAAAAAAAAAAAGAAAGAAAGTCAGAGGGGTTGCTTTGGAACAAAGTGTCAGTCAAGCAGCTACACACTGGAGACAACTTAACCTCTGACCCCAACACTCTTTGAAATGAGTAGACTACTTGACCGGAGCTGACAACAATCCAAGCGTTTCTGCAGCTTCCAACCCCCAAATTAAAAGTGAAAGGAAGAAGGACAAAGACGATGGGCTAAAAAAATAAATAAATAAGATTTCAGTTAAAAATATTAAAGCAAAGATATTTACAGTCAGGATATTTGATGAGAGGAAATTGATTAGGTTTAGTTTTTGTTTTACCCAACAAAATGTTTTTTTTTCTGTCTGCGCTTCAGCCATATTGTACAATGAAACAGGGCAGGAAAAAGGGGAGCTTTATCTGAGAAATGCCACCTTATCAAGCCACTTAAAGAATGGATGGCTCACAGCATGCCTTTCCTAAAGTGGTGTGTGCCTCCCTCCTGTGCACCCGTGCCATTTGCTGCCCATTTTCAGTTGTCCATGTTCATTTCCCTGCGCATTTTTCAGTTTTATTTGGCTTCTAGTTAATTCTTTTTTTTTTTTTTTACATTTAAATATGAAGAGCACGAACCGGACCCACTTCCTTGCTCTCTTTAGTCAATGCAAGCAAATTCTGGAGGACGCGAGCCTCGCCGTCCACGACGTGGAAGTGAACAGGACTTTTTCCAACTCCACCGCGAGTCCACTTTCTCACACTCGTCCGGCGTTCTCCACTTCCAGGGAGACTTACGACAATGCTTACTTCTACATACTTTTTGTGATGCTCTTTTACTCCTTCCTCGCCATGACACTTTTTAAGTGCTTCATAAGCAGCGATGAAGAGAAAAAGGATCCCTATGAGGAGTTCATAGGAACGAGGCGCCCATCAACACAAACATGCAACGCAGGCCACATGGCTGAGAAGTTTTACTTTGAAGAGGAGAGCAGCCTGTGAGCCACAGGCTTTCTGGGGGAAAGCGGAGGAGGGGTACGGGTGCATATGGGGAATGTTTTGACAGTCACCAAGCCAGAAAAACGTCAGGCGAGACCTGCTAGTGATTTTGCGAGACTCTCAGTAACTTCATTTTCCCCTTTCCTCCCGCTACCCCTCCTTTCGCCAACTGACAATCAGAAAACTCGCGCAAGTACGGCCAATCGGCTGACATGAGGGGAGACTTACGCGTCTCTGATCATCCGAGAGAAGGATGGAAACATGCAAAAAGTGTGGGTCAATGGCGGGCCGGAATCTCCTCCTGTGAGGCCCAATCAGGATCAATAACACCGGGGCCCACAACGTGCACACACCGCAGGGAACTAGGAATGATGAACTCTCTCCACGAATGCGTGTGTGTATGTGTGTTTTAAAGAATTAGAAAATATAAAAAAGTGTAAATATTAACCAGCTTTATTACTTTTTTCTGAATACCTAGAGTACATTCCTAAAGTGTTGAACCCTCTTAAGCTTTAACATTTTATTGCATAACGCCCTAAAGTTTCTATTTATTTTATTGGCAATTTGCATAATAGACCAAACAAATCAGCACATAACAGTAAGGAGGAAGGAAAGTGATGCATAGCTCTTTATTTTATTTTACATAAAGATCTTAAAACTGTGGTGGACATAAATGTTCAGCCATCGATTCAGGACGGTACTTTGCAGAATCATCATTCCCTGCAGTTACAACTGCAAGTTTATTGTGCGCAGAGAGTTAAAGGTTGTTATTCTCTGGCTGTATGTGTAGACCTGTCCTGCTGAAACCTAAACTTCTGTAATGATCTCAAGTCTTTTGCAGCCTCTTCCAAGATTGCCCTGTATTTACCACCGTCAAGAAACACATTCATTCTGACTAGTTTCCCCTTATGTGCTGTTGTGTTCAGGGCAATGCGCACACTTCACGTTTCCACCACATATGACATTTTGTATGCAAGCCAAAAGTTACGTTTTCGTCTCATCTGACTGGAGGGTCTTTTTCCATATGTTTGTAGTGTCCTCTGCATCTTTTTAGTTCTCCCTACTGTCAGTAAGAGGCCAAACCTGTGGAGTGTAAGACAAATTTTTGTCATGTCAACAGATCTTTCCGCCTGAACCGTGGGCCTCTTTGCTGTTTTTGACAAATGATCTACCTGCCCAGTCTTTATATTTGATTGTCTTCGGAGGTTTGCAGTTGTGCCATACACTTTCCATTTTCAGATAATGGATTAAATTGTGCTCTTTGAAATAAAATAGTCAATTTTCTGAATTTCTCTTTAGTTTAAATTACACACAGGTGGAATCTCTTTCCTAAGACACTGACCTTTGAAGCCAAATATCTAATTGTATATAGAGGTATTAGAATAAAAGGGATTCAATATATGTGTATGCTGCACTTTTCATATATATATATATTAAACTAAGAGCTTTTTTTCTTACACTTCACAATTATGCAGTACTTTTTATATTTCCATCGGTTAAACTACATTGACATTATACTCATTGTTTGTGAGTATATTAGATGAGAAGGAGCTGCAGGGGTCTGTACGTTTTTGCAGTGCATTGCAAGATAATACATTATTCAATCAAGAAAAAATTAAATAGTCCAAATTAGGCTTTAAAAAAATATTTCATATCGTCCTGACAATGAACATTGATCTTATAGTATCTTGTGCTATTTTTAACCAAAGTGCAGTTGATTATTCCAAAACATGACGACATCTCAGGCCCACATTGGCTCTGCGGTAGTCACAATTGAGGGACATTCCTTTGTCATTATATTGTAATTGATCTGCAGTGTATGCACAGTTACAGATCGTTTCAACCTCAAAGTGACCCCATCAGAGCCAACTTTACAAAGCTTTGGGTGAAATGCGAACCCAGGACTCCCTCTGCAGAATTAACTTCAGTTGAGCTGTGGGTTGTTTTGGGGAGGATTTCTTGAGAGAACACACGCTTCTGATTTGGGGCACGAATTGCAAAAGTTACCAAACGAAGAGAAAAGGAGGATGCTTCAGATTAGCAGTCAGCTGGACACACATGTATCGCTCTAGATCTCTCAGATGCACAAAACTTTGGTGCGATTTGTACAATTAAATCTCCTGGGGGGGTCAAAGGTGGACCTGGGCGGACAACGCCGCTCTAATTTGAACTATCCGCTCCTGCCGGTCCCTAAGGCTGAGTGGGCCTGTTTTCACTTCGCCCTTCATAATTAAATTTTTGCCTCGTCCTCCTCCTGTGAGGAGCAGGGGTCAGCATGTGTTTGTAGAGGCTCACACCCCTGGAAAACCAGCTCTCATTTTGAACAAATATTTCCTAATACTTCAAATGCTAACACTTCAATTTATCGTAGCAAGGCAAACGTGAAAACTGTAATAGATGTTGGACTCTTTTCAATGTTTTTAATTGTTCGCTTACAATAAATGAAACATTAAGCATCAGCGTTTTGTTAAATACAGGTTCTCTTTGTAAGTGAACATAACTAAGCTATTTGTTATTTTGGATGTCTCCATAAAAATGCGTTTTATATCACAAATTAACTTAAGTTTGTTTATTCTTCCTTTGCTAGAGTCATGCTTTCTAAACCAGAGATTTGCTGCCATCTGGTGGTCAAAATATAACACTGCTGCCGTTTGAATGGGCGGGTTTTAGAGACTGTCAATGCAATGCTATTGGCCACTAACTTTCTTGTCCTAACCTCCTGACTACCAGTAGTTCATTTTTGTCCTCTGTAGAGGACATTTCTAAACTTGAATATCTCCCACCCCCCTCCATTCTACTGAATTAATTCCTTTTGGTATCTGGGGAGGACATTTAGGGCTTTTCAATGATAGCACATGTGAAGGGGTGGGACTTTTGTACGTACCTTTTTCTAATTCATAAAAATGGCGTTCATCAGTAATAAGACATTTTATGGGAAGAGACAAAGTGAGTGCATAAAACATTTTATTACCTTACAAAGAATGTGGGATTAAAAAAAAAAATGGTGATTGGAAAATATTTTTTTTCCTGGTAGTCAGGAGGCTAAAGCTAACGCCACCAACAAGAAGTTATTCTGCAGCAGATAATACTGTTCTCCCAGTTAACTTCAACACCACTACAGTCAAGAGCTCATGATGGACTTGGTATCCTAATTCTGGTCATTAAAATGAAAATCACATTTACATTGCATGAAGATTGATCCAAATCAGTAACATAATTCATACACTTTCCAAAGCATAAGATGAGGATGCACAGATATATTTATAATAGGAGAGAAACTAAGTAAAAAAAAAAAAAAACTTAAGCTAAGTTTTATTATAATCTTATTTTTGTTAATAGTAACTTTTTTTTATTTGTAGCACATTTTTAATAAAATGTCAAAAGATTATTGCCAGTTACCATTACCTGGAGCAGCCCCTCTATTTCAATGTATCCCAGTCATACACACTGCCTCACATAACATGATGATATATTAGATGCCCCATGAGAAAACTAGAAAACAAGTTGCCTGCATAGAAAAAGATAAAAACACCAATTTCTGACAAAGTAGAAATTTTCATTCTTTTTGCAATACATACTTGCCGTCATGAAGAGAGCACCCATTGACTTCAATTGTTTTAGAGACTTTAGAAAAAGGCACACTGTATTTTATTTTTTTTTTACAGAGTAAATCTTAGTTGTTTCGGGGCTCAGAGAAATTAACAGCTGATTAAACATAACGGGCATTTTGCTATTTATTTTTAGTTTTTGCCAAGAAGATGAACATTTGAAAGAAACACATGGCTACTCAACAACAGATTCTTCAGCAGCAAAAAGAGAGCAGCAGGACATGAGAATTACTGCATATTTTGAAATCAACAGGCATATTTCCATACTTGAGATGACATCCACCAGAAAGATACAAGTGAAAGCACATCAGGACTGCTGATATGATCGGAGGCATTCGTGTCTGTTATGATATAGCCTCCAGAATGAAAACCTGGGCGTGGACAGCCGAGGCTATATGATGGTAATCCGACAGGTGAGCAATGGTGTGATAAACCGCATCAAGTAAAAAATGCATCACCTAAAATTTATTTTATTATGTTTCCTACAAGATGAGTCAGACTAATACTCACTTTTGTCTGCGCACATTCCCGGGCAAACCTGTTGGCAATCAATCCTGAGGTGATGGCACAGTAATGTGAATGGACAGCCTTTCTTGGCACCACAAGGCTGCTCATCAAGTTTGGGGACAATTTTTTTTTTAACTATGAGGATTGTTATCTGTTTCCCCATTCTTTATTTGTTTTTGTTTCAAATCACTGGGAATCGCAGAATCCACACTTTTGCAATCTGTCGCAATGCACCTGGTTTTGTCTTAGTCCCGCAACCTCTGAACTGCTGTGTTCTAGGTAAGCACAATCAGTGTAGGTAAAGTTTCTTAGTGCATCAGTGGATTATTGTGGGCATCCGCCTACGCATGTTAATGCTTTATGCCTTTGTGTTTGACGTCAGCCGTCTGTGGATGTATGTGTACAAGCATCTGACGCAGGAGGAAGACTGACAAACCTCTACAGAGTTTCTCTCCAAATTCTTTTGCAGTATATGTAAATATCTCATCTCAACTGTGAATCAGTGCCATTTTCCTTCAACTGTTTATTGTTGAATTTGTTTAATTGTTTATCTGGATTTACAGAACAATGATATTATTTACCAGTTTTAGTAGAGAAGAAGAAAAAAAAAAAGAGCTTAGAACCTGCCGAAAAAATTACAATAAGGATTGGTACCAATAAAAGAAACATTTTAACTCCAGAACTTTCCTGCACAGCTCACTCTGTCAATTTCAGTGACTGCGTCACCATATACAGCTCTATCCCCCGGGGGTTTGGTTGAATACGATGTGCTTGATTGTCAGAGAGCAATTATTGCAGGTCGGCTCAAGAAGGATTTGGGATAAATACTGCAGGAAAGGAGAAACCCGTTAATTGTGAGCAAATAACTTTGTGATCCTGACAATGTGTGATGCAAATTAAAAGGGGATTTATACTCACGCCAAACAAAGCATCAGAAATCCCATCATTGTTATTGTTTCCACGGGTTAACAGAGAGACTTTTAGGTGAAGTGTCATAGACTGGAAATCTGAAACAAAGAAATGGCATCAGCTAAACTCTGCACTTTGACTTTTCTTCTCCAAACTCACTCTGCTCTTCTGCACTTCATTTTTACTACCAATCAGCTACAATATCAGCCCTAAGAAATAAAATCAGCTTTACATAAAAATATTAATCCTTTGACACTCTGAACAATTTGATTGTTGATAATTAAATCATCATCTCTAGCATAGGGCTACAACTAAATTGTTTTTAGTAATCAATTATTTTTTTTTTACTATTAATAGACTAAAAATGGCACATTCTTCAGATTTTTAATTTAACCAAGAGAAGCTAAAAATAGGCCTCTTGAGTCTTGGGTAGAACATATTAAGATTTTTATCTGAAATGCAAAATGCATAACTATTTGTACGATTTTAGCTTAATTACTGCTATGAGCATGTTGTTCTTTCAGCAAATGATGTTTTTTTTTTGAATCTGTATGCTCCAGTTAATGATTAATCCATTCCTAAATTAGCTGATAGTTATCTCAGTAATCGATTCATCATGATTAATCGTGTCGGCTCTTCTCCCGTGAAATTCAATTCCCACGTAGGTTTTGTCATGAAGTAACATTTTAGCTGTTTCCTCAGCCTTTGAGGAAACAGCTAAAATGAAAGTTAACCTCTGACTGTGAGGTTAACCAGTTGGTCAACCTGTAAATGTGGACGTTGATGTGTTATAGTCAGCAGAAGTTGCAGAGGCTTGTGACTCAGTGGTCTCAGTTTGGGGAGGACAAGGAGTGCTGCTATTGGCTGAATTGAAGACTGTAGAGAAAACTGTCAGATCATAACTGTGTGACTTTTATGTTAATGCACTCAAAGTATGATTTTGTAATTGACAGAGAAAGTGTTTCCCATTTCATAAAAACACTTGCACCATATTAAATAGAGGTGGATTTTCACTGCACATTTAATTCAAATGATGAAATCATGGCACTTTTTAGTGTTGTGCCAGAAAATTATGTTAATTTTCTTACTCTTAAAGGTTAATTGATGTTGAGCAGCTTTTAATGTTACCTGGAAATCTCCTGTTGGGTTAAAATATCTACTGCTGTCAAGAAAAGTAAGATGAGAGACTACGGTATTTTAAATGTTATAGGCAATTGCAATGCAAAATCAATTTTAATGTAGTGTGTGTTAAGCCTGTAGATTTTGCTTAATAAAGTTACACAAAAGTGAAAATCTATGAGTTTTTAAGTTCTTTTTAAGGGTGCAACATGTGCTATTTTAATCAACTGTGATTACTGTCCATCACGCTTATCATACGTTTGTTTATTGAAGTCTAGCATGTTTACAAGGACTAATTTCCTCCTTCTTGAACCGCGTGTTTAATTAATTTAATCAGTCTCCACTATTGAGTTTAGGTTGCATTGTAAGGAATTATGTATTTTCTCTTACTTTATTGTGTTTACTCTTACTTACAGTTCTTGCAGGTTGACTCAAAGTCAGAGCAGCAGTCCCCTAAAGTCACACAGGCCTGATCACAGAAACACGTGTTCCTATGACAGCCATTATTGAGACCCGCGCAGCACAGTACTGGTGGATCTGAGCAGCCTGGACCAACTACAGAAAGCACAGCTTTTTCAGATGAAACTCAACTTTTTGGGGGTTTTTTTACCTTTAAAATACTCAATTTAAAGTGGAAATAATGAAGTAATTTGACTGGCAGACCCTGAAACAAGGGTCACAAAAATAATGGGAGCAATGAAAGCGAATGCACAAGAGTAAATTAAAGGAGTGAAAACTGTGATTGTGTTTGCATTACCTGTTGCATTGACATTTGCAACTGTTGTTTCAGCTGGAAAATTGCAAAGCACAAGTCAAAAGAATTTTAAAAGAAAGAAAACTCTAAGACAAATAGCTCAGTTACCTAGTTGGAATCCACTGAAAAATTTACTAGCTGTCGGAATGAAAACATTGGTTACCTGTTGTGTTGGCATTTCTAAAAGTTGTTTCAGCTGGAAATTGCAAAACAGAAGTCAAATGAATTATAAAAGAAATAAAACTCTAATATCAAAACTCAGTTAGCTAGCTGGTTGGAATCCACTGAAAATGGATGCACTGTAGAAAGGAAACTGGCTGTTACCTGGTGCATTGGTATTTGCAACAGTTGTTTCAGCTGGAAAATTGTGCAGCACAAGTTAAATGAATTTAAACGAAACAAAACTGTTAAGTCACATAGCTCAGTTAGCTAGCCAATTGGAATCCACTGAAAATTTATGCTCTGAATGAAACTAGTGGTTGTTTTACCTGTTGTGCTGACATTTGTAACAGTTGTTTCAGCTGGTGAAGAGCAAAGCACAAGTTAGTCAAATTAAATTTAAAGTAAATAAAACATTTCACCTAGAAATAATGACAAAGAAAGCACAGTGATTGCCATGCGATCCAAACTAATGGTTGAATATGTGCTATTTCTAAGCCTATAAGCTTTCAAATTTAACTTTTTACCATCTTTGGTAGGATTGCCTCAGTTTTGTGCATGACACCTCATATATTTTCTAGTATTTGTATCTTAAAATCCCCAAATAATCAAGCAATACATGAGTCATGTGTTGTACTCATGACAAGGGAAAAATGCAGCCAAGCTGAAATACCCAAATAAGAAAACACGCACTGGGTCACATAGCTGTTGTGGGTTTCCTCTGGTTTTCTTCTCAGCAACGAAACTACAGTCTAATTCACAGGTGTCAAACTCCAGTCCTCAAGGGCCGCTGTCCTCCAGTTTTTAGATGGGCCAGAGGTTCAAAACGCTGGAATGAAATGGTTTAATTACCTCCTCCTTGTGTAGATCGGTTCTCCAGAGCCTTAATGTCCTAATTATTCTATTCAGGTGTGGTGCAGCAGAGGCTCATCTAAAAGTTGCAGGACACCTTGAGGACTGGAGTTTGACACTCCTGGTCTAATTGGTTTCTACAGATAATCATCTTTGACTTTTCATTTGGGGACATTCTATTTTGAGAAGTTAGAAGATTTACTTAGCAACTAGTTACAAAACAACAAAAAAGCTTTCATAAGCCTACGCAAATAAACATTTGGGATTCTGCCAAATAAGGTTACTCCCATCATGTATTGAAGTGAGCTACAAAACAAGTTAAGCAATGACATTTCCCTGAATGACTTGACTGCCTAATAAAAAAAAGAAAAAAAAAAAACAACTTGTCCAAGTCTGTCTAAAGATCTGATCAAGTTTGTTTAATGTCCAACAGGCAATTTTTTTTCTCTCCCAAACATATTTTTAATTTGCGTAATATATTTCCAATTAAACCTACAAATCACTCTTCCTCTCAATCCCTGTGATTTAATCAGATACTAACCAGATTTTTCTCCCATAAAAAAGAGCTCCTGTTGCAGTCTCTCATTAAGTAGTACAGTCATCAGTTTGGTTGTATTTTATATTGTTTACTTTGCCCATTGGGCTTTCTTATTTTTCTATTTGGTTTTGTTCATTAGAATATTGTATTAATTTCATGTGCAATATTTTTATCAACCTGTTTTGAAGTAATGAATTTCTGTGCTCAAAGTCTCCTATTTTAAGTTCCATTTAAAACTTCTGAGGTGTAATTCCTCAGGTTAAATTAAATATAAAGAGGTGGAGCTGAGTTGATCTGGAAATTCAGTGAGATTGGTTGCCATTATATATATATATATATATATATATAAATTTAAAGCAGCCATTAAGCAAGGTACCAGTTGAAAGTTTAAAAACATCTAAGCCTACAATTTAGTGGTAAAGGACTGATTACCTGTTGCATTTGTTACCGTTTCAGCTGAGAAATGACAAAGCACAAGTTAGTCAAATTAAACTGGAATAGTATAAACTAAACAATCCTGATGTGTTGTGATGCTTAGAAATGCAAAATGCATTTGAAACACCCCATACCTATGTGAAGATACAGAATCGTACCAGTAAAATTGTAGGAAATTGGCAGAGAAGTTTCTGGACACATTTCACAAGGTCAACAAAGAAAGGAGGAAAATGTCAATTACATTCATGAAATTACCTGAAGGATTGGCATTTCTGTATGTTGTTTGTGCTAGAAGAGATACAAAAGCAAAATTTTAATTTCAGAAACTAATTTCAACTAAAGATACAAAACCCTTTGCTTTCAGAGGTTGTTCGTTGAAGCGATAAGAGTATCGACAGTGTAGCTGGTGATGTCATCTTCATTTGGTACATCTATGGAGCTGCTGTGTGTTTTGCAAGGTAAGCTATCAAAGTTAACTTAACCAGCTCGAGTAAGATTGTCTTGTGATCAACCCCATTTGGATACTCTAGTTAATACACAACTAAATGAGTAATTTCCTATTTTATGCAAACACAAACAGAAAATCTTTTGCTATAACGTGCCAGTTTTTGGTTTCCTAAAGATAATTGTGTCGATTCCCATGAACTACCTGTGGAGAGAAAGAGAAAAAAAAAAGTCTAAGACTAAACTTTTCTGTTGCCATTAAAGTCATGGCAAGAAGCCATTTCTGCATCAATTGTTTAAATCTGACAGATTACTTTTAATTTTAAGAGTTACAAGAAATCTCGATTCAAGAGGCATTTTTAGACACTAGTAGAATGTTGTCATTTTCAACTCACCATTACAGGAACATAACTCCCCAAAGACAAGAACAAAGTAAAGCAGGAGCAAAGCCATTTCTCTGCGAACAAGTCTGAAGGTTAATCAGACTAAGTGTGGCGTTAGGGAACAGTACATTTAGAATACTGGCATGCCGACATTCTAGTTCTACAGGTTCAGTCAAACAGTTCAGTTTAACAGCACGTAGTAAACAGACAAGTTAACATTTCCTTTGAATTTATTAGACTCAAATGTCAGAAGGCAGGATACTGCATTTGAAATACACATGACACTCATGTTTCTTGCATTTAGACTCATGACATTTATCCAAGTCGCAGTATTAGAAAATCCAGAATAGCAAACTTTTACAGATGAGATTATGTTGCAGATAAACATTGATCAAAGGAAACTGGAACATTCATAGCAAAGCCAGTCTGAAAATGTAAAAGACACAGTGCCACACTACTTCCAAGGATGATTTTACAATGTTGGAGATGAAACATGAAAATGTACTCCTAGATATGCACTCTCCAGCTTTCCCCAAACTCTTGTGTATTCTTGGCGATAGTTCCATCTGGTTTCACTTTGTCATTCGTCTTTCGGCCATCGAAGTTTCCACACAAGCCTTCTACTCTCCTTTTATAGAGGAACGGCAGAATGATATCTACAGAGCAAAAAAAAGGTCTGCATAAGTAAACAGAATTGAGATGTGGCTCACATAGTGGGTTAAGGAGTCATTACCAGCTTTACAGTGTCCACTGAACTCCACCAAAAGGCCAAAATCCGTCTTTAGGTAGACGCGAGAAGAATGCATTTGGATATCAAGGCCAGGAGCTGCTGAACCTGGAGCTTTAATTCTTTTTCCATCCACCTGCAAGAAAGAGGAAAAAAAAGTAATTGAGAAACTTGAAATATTAAAATATCCATACAGTATTTTCTTTGTAGTAGACTAGAAATTTGTAAAGCTTGTCAAACGCGTTATGGCTTTGATACTTACGAACACTTTCCTCTTGTGCTTAAGCTCTACAGTGTGGTTGTAGACTTTAATTTTAAGCTCCTGCAATCTTCGTTTGTGCTCCTCCTCCTCCTCATCATCATCTCCACTGATTTCACTTCTCGCCATCTCCTCACTGCTGTCATCAGTGCATGCATTTGTGCCCTCTATATAGATTTCTGGGAGATTCTTTGGCAGATTTTTGGTCCTCACCAGCACATACAAGTTTGTTCCACTGAAACCATGTTTCAGTTTATCAAATGTTTGGTACTGTGGGTTTCCCTGGACAGTGCATTCACCAAAGTCTGTAAACATCACCAAAAAAAAAAAAACGTTTGTAGCATTGCCAACATTTTGAGAGTTAAGGAATTTTCATGCCTTACCTGTAGACTTGCAATAATATTTGCCCGTTTCAAGCTGAAGGCACACAGCATCATCTTCACACCCGTCTTTGTCTTTGCAGTCAACCTTTCCCTCTCCGTCATCTTCTTCACACTCGCATTTCTGCTTGCAGTGACTGGTGTACCATATTTCATTGAACTAGAAAATGACAGACAATCTTAGAACAATATACACATTGCTTTGAAAGCAAATTTGGAGACATTTAAAGTTATTTACCTGGTGAGTTTCACCATTCCTGTCAATACATCCACATTTCTGAACAGGCACACAAATGCTCCCTTTTTGTACAAAGCCATCATCACATACACATCCCGAGTCACAAGAAATCTCTGAACTGCAGTGTGGTGGACCAGTCAGGTTTTTGCATGTAGGGCTGCATGCAGGAATGCAAGTGGTGTAGTGACTGTTCTCTGCACAAGAGGGTGCTGAAAGACACATTTGACAACTTTCAGTCCGACTCTGAACATAAACAATTATAGATATTGTTCATAGAAAGAGGAGAGTAATTTACTTGAAACATGTGGCGCTCCTGGTTCTGGAACAGTTTGTTGGGGTCTCATTGTAGGATTAGTGGAAAGGTTCGGCCTCAATGTTGGTACTTGCGATTCATTTGTGGGGGGAATTTTAGGCGTTTGTGATGTAGTTGAATTTGGAGGCTGTAAACCAGTCTCTGGGGAAGGTGCTGGGTTGGTTGGAGCTGGAAATTGAGGCCCAACAGTAGCATTGCCTTGTGCAGTTGTAGCATGTGGTCCACCTGTGGGAGAAGGCTGTGGCCTTGTGTCGGAGGGCGCTTGGTTGGTTGGAGCTGGAACCTGGGGCCCAGGAGTAGCATTGCCTTGTGCAGTTGTAGCATGTGGTCCACCTGTGGGAGAAGGCTGTGGCCTTGTGTCGGAGGGCGCTTGGTTGGTTGGAGCTGGAACCTGGGGCCCAGGAGTAGCATTGCCTTGTGCAGTTGTAG
>NW_006800154.1:838478-886138 GCF_000485575.1 Poecilia formosa
AGTATGCAGTCCAGTCTCACTGGAGGGTGCTGAGCTGGTTGTAGCTGGAACCTGTGGTCTAGAAGTATCATTGCTTTGTGTAGTTGGAGTATGCAGTCCAGTCTCACTGGAGGGTGCTGAGCTGGTTGTAGCTGGAACCTGTGGTCTAGAAGTATCATTGCTTTGTGTAGTTGGAGTATGCAGTCCAGTCTCACTGGAGGGTGCTGGAACCTCAGGGGCATTTGTTGTAGTCCAGTTTGCTGGTGCCACAGTTGCTGGGTTGACCAAATCTGCAACATTAATGAGTTAATTTGAGGGTTTTTAGAGAACTAAGAGCTAAACATTACAAGATTACCTTGGCAGCCTCCACGATGAAGTTTTATGTCATCCAAAGCTACGCCAGATTCATTGGTGCCTCTTTGGCCCTCAAAAATGATCTGAGTCAAAACCACAGAATAGAAGCATGTTCCATTGGCACTTAAAACTACACACTGTACTTTACTCATTGGGAAAATATAAGAACCCCCACCTGAAATGTCCCATTTCCCACCACGTCCACCTGAGCAAGATGCCACACATTTCCTTGGTCATTTCTTCTCCATAAGATGGTAGCCTTTCTGTCTTGAAGCAGGTATACATGAAGACCCATTGTGTCAGAGCCAGACATATGGTACCAGAATGTTAGACATTGTGGGCCAGTGTCTGAACACTCTGTACTAATAAGACGAGCAGTGTCCCCTAGTGATGCCATGCTTGCGTCAAGGTGGAGATAGTGGCCATCTGGACAAGGAAATGAGAAAAGTTGTAGATTTTGTAATTCTTGAGATGACCAAATATACTAAATCTAATCCTTTGGTCAATTCTAAAGTATTCATGAACACCACTCAGGATGTAACTCAGTTTAGCTATAATTAGTTGAATACCTCCTGTGGTGTGATCTGAGAGGGGACCAGTGATCAGTGTAGGGATGGAACCATTACGCCTTTCCCAGTCAAATACGTCAGTGAGCATCTGACTCCACTGGCAAAAATCTTTTTCAAAGTCACAGTCAAGATCGCATACTGAAATGAAAAGTTAGTAATTTGGAGAGTTCATTTTTCCAGGTAGTAGTTTAAAAAAAAAAAAAAAACTGTTGTGGCTTTACCATACCTGGGTGTTTGGCTTCCTCAGGAGTTTTAGTTGCATTGTCCATATTGATGGTCATTAGTTTAATTGTATGAGGCACAACATTCAGTGTTGGTACCTCAGCTGTGCCATTCAGCATGGGGGGTTCCAGAGCTGTTGTGGTAGGCGAAGTGACACTCAGGGGAGCTGTAACATTTCCTATTGTGGGTTCTGGAGCCATCATGGTAGGTGAATTGACACTTGGGCTGGATGTTTTAAAAGGAAGAACTGTACCTATGCCACCCAGATATGTAGAATGAGAAAAGGCTAGTTTTTTTTCTTGGGAGGATAGAGAGCGAGTTTTTTTCTTTTTAAAGCTTACCTGAACATCTTCCTTGGTGCAGTGCAATATCATCTATGGCCACATCTGATTGATCATTGGAACCCCTCCGTCCCTCAATGATAATCTACATGGTGAAGTTAGATTTGTAAGTGTCCACAATCATTTTAAATTAGCTAGACATTCCACATTTGGATACATCACCTGAAACACTGCAGTTGTGTTTAGATCAACCTGGGCCAGGTGCCACATATCACCATGGTTGTTCCTCTTCTGCCAGACTGCCTTAGCTACTTTGTTCTCAAGAAGGTAAATATTGAGGCCCATTGCATCTGCTGACCCATACATATGGTACCAGAACTGCAGACACTGAGGACCAATGTTTGCACACTGGGAGCTGATAAGACGAGCTGCGTCACCATGTGTCGTGTTCGTGGACTCAATATAAATGTAGTGGCCATCTAGTCAAAAGGAAACGTATAGATGTCATTTGTATAATTTCTCAGAGTAAAGCAGAATTCTCACACTGTAACCTTCAAGGGCAAGTGCCCTGCAATATTTAGCTGCATCTCCTGTCCTACACACCAATTCAATGGCTAAACTGCCTCACTAGCATGCAGTCAAGCTCGATACTGATGAGCCAATAGTGGATCCAGGTGTGCTGAAGCAGAAAGACAACCAAATGTTGCAGGACCAGCCTTTGAGGGCTGGAGTTCAAGATCACAGAGTTGAATAACCATTACCACCAGTGTGGTCGCTAGAGGGACCAGTCATCTCAGTAGGGGTGGAGCCATTGTTCCTTTCCCAATCAAAGGCGTCAGTGATCATCTGCCGCCAAGTGCATAAGCCATTCTGGAAGCTACAGTCAAAGTTGCAGACTAGAGAGAAATTTTGGAATGAGTATCAAGAGGCAACTATTCCACTTCCTAAAACCTCAAGTCTGAGTTTTACATTTCCTCGTTTGCTAAATATGGCAATTAAATCTTCAAGTGGCAAGTAACCTCTAAAGGAAACTTCTTGTGCACATACTTTGGAGTAATGGGGGTACTTTTGTAGTTATGAAAGGTAATACAGTTCCAGTTACATTGGGGAAGGCATCTAAGGGGTAAAAAAAAGGAACATCCTAATTCATGTACATCACCTAGTATAATTGGTGTATGCATTTTTAATAGGCAGCAGTCACCTGAACATGACCCAGAAGTGATAGCAATGTCATCTATAGCCAGGTCTGACTGAGCAGTGGAGCCTCGAATTCCCTCAATTATTAACTGAAATAAAGTTATCAGTTATTTCCAAGACAAGAGAATTGGCAAATTTGAGGTATATGGAGAAAACTTACCTTGAATGGACCAGAAATTCTCAGGTCAGCTAATCCCAACTGCCACTCAGGTCCTTTGTTGTCCACTGTAGTCCATACCCTGGTAGCCTTATTACCTTGGAGTTGATAGACATTCAGAACCATACTAGTGGCTGAACCAAGCATGTGGTACCAGAAGTGGAAGCAGATTGGGCCATCAAGCTGGCATGATGGGCTCAACAGTCGAGCAGGATCTCCATAGGTTACATCATCTCCCTCAAGGTACATGTAAAAACCAGCTGGAAGCATCACATTAGTCATTAACATTGAAAATGAGTGGGGAGGGGGAGGAAAAAAAACCCTTACCTCCTGTGGTGTGGTCCTGGTTTGGTCCCGTCAAATCTGATGGTGTAGATCCAGAATGTCTTGTCCAGTCAAAACTGTCTTGAATGAGCTGCTCCCATCCACACATATTTGTGTCAAAGCTGCAGTTAAGGGGACAGGCTACAAAAAAAAAATAAAAATAAGCCATTTGACAAGCCAATTAAGAGTTTTGGACAAGAGGTACCATTTTATGTCTTACAATTGATGTTTAGAGATGTAGTGCCTGGAATTGTTGGATCTGGAGTTGAGAAATCTGAAAATTAGTGGATAGAAAGGGTGGGAGCAGGCATTAATCTTTGAGCCAGTTTACTTCAAGGTGCTTTATATTAAAGTCTTTAAGGGTCAAATACTCACCACATGGTGTGCCAGTTTGCCAGCTAGAGAGTTCCACTCCTTCAACTTGGCATGCTGTGGCATAAGATTTCATGGATTCGCAAAAAGTGAGCTGATCACCACTTGTGGCACAATAGTCATATACACAACTGCTGAAGTAGATGCTTGGGTGAACATACTCATGGCAAGCCTCAAAGGCCCCATGAAACACCATGGAACATTCCTCATTGGCCACAGTCCCATCATTGTCACATTCTCTAGGATCATTTGGATGGGCAATGCATCTAAAAAAAAAAATTAAAAAACAACTTTGAGTGATCATCTGTGTCCAGTAGATTACACAAGATCAAAATTCCCATATTTAAATTTAACATCTACTTTTCACCAACAGAAAGTGAAACTGCATGCTTAAATAGTTTCAACTATGTTGCTACAGTATTTAAATTCTACCCCAGCAACCAGGTAACTCAGAACATCCAGGAATACTTTATTTTACTTTCAGAGCACCTTAATGTCCCTTTGTGTATGACCACCAACATGTTCATGACAGCAAGGACGACAAACCTGACATTTAGTAACTTGCAACACCCAGATACATTCAATACAACTGATATTTTCTGGCATCAACTTACTCTTCAGTGGTATGAGTTCTCCAGCTGTCACCAAATTCAAATGATCCAGAGGCAATATGGCCTCCTGGCATCATGAAGTCATCCTCCTGATATCCAGAGTAGGTGCCACACAGACCACAGAGTTCATATTCGTAACGTTCATCCACTTGCAAGAACAACCTGCCGTGTCCATCTATCCATAATTTCAAGCCAAAGGTAGTCTCCAGAACGGTGTAATCCTCCTTCACAAAGATCCACAGTGAGCCATATGACCCATTGGTTGAATAAGGAAGTCTGACGGAGACGCCATGGACCTGAACAGAACAGCATTTAAGGTATGAAAGTGACAGACAAATTAGCCTTTACCTCAGTGAGTCATTTTGTTAAAGTTGGAGGCTTTAAAGGTTTAGGATAGGACAAAACAATTTACCAACTTGAAATGGAGACGCATGTAAATCATTGCTATAGTTGAGGACAATGAAAACCAATGCCCTTCCCACTTCCAGTTTAATTTGGCTTGCATTGTTATAGCTGCTTACTTACATCGACTTGCCCGCTCTGATTCAAGGTGACATCCAGTCCATCAAGCTGAAGAACCACAGCTTCAAGTTTAGCTCTAGTAAAATTTTGTCCTGCAGGGTGGATGTTGAAGCCAGTTACAGTGAACTGCACTGTGCTGTGCCTGCCACATGTTGTCGCGAGAGTGTAAGCACAGCCCCCTTGAAAGCTGTAAGCCAGTTCGTCAAAGGTAACGTAATGTGGATCGCCATACACACTACAGGTGGCGGGTTTGAACGGGAAGCAGCCTTTGATGCCATTTTTTTCCTTACAAACTTCATCACTTGCACATGTCATTGCAGTGCATCGCATGGTATTATTGCCAATGCATTGGCACTGTCGCACACAGTCGCCCTCCACAGTCATTCCCCCTCTCTGTCAAGAAAAAGCAAAAAGTTTAAGTAAAATGCAGTACTGTGTAACCAAATAGATTATAAACAGTTACCTCATAGTGTTTTCCATTATGCCAGCACCCACAATGCTCTGCTGGGACACATTTACCCCCACTGAGACTGAACCCGTGGTCGCACTCGCATCTTTCCTCACAGCTACCACATAAGCTCGATTGATCTAGACTGGAGCACACCTCTGGACAGCCATTGGCACATGAATTATAATGGCTGTTCTCGCCACACTCGAGCGCTGAAAGAGAAAACAACATGAGATCCAGCCACGAGCTACAAAGTTAAAGATGGTCGATAACGAGACCTACAGCAGAAAGTAGAGTTCCTCCATGTGGGTATGGCAATTCCAGCCTCTCGGCAGACATCTGCATAGGCTTTCAGCGCTTCACACAGTACTTTTTGATCACCACGAGCAGAACACAAGGAGAGTAAACAAGCACGGAAATAGCTCTCGGCGCCTAGATCTGGTAGACAGGACGCAAAGGGCCCGGAGCCAGAACGAAGGAGTCCACAGTAATTCTCACTGCTATAATGAGCCTCATCTCGTGCGTTACACTGTTGTGGTACTTGAATGGCTTCACAGGAGGAGACATTTCCCCCAGTTTGCCAACTCTCAGCCAAAGCTGTGGCACTTTCAGCTTTTGTGCCATCAGGCTTGAGCAAGTCATCTCCTGGGAGCTGATTGAAGTTTCCACACAATCCACAAACCCTGTCAGAATATTGTAATGGAATTCTGAGCTGAAGAGCCCCAGCATTGTCAAAGGAAACAGACACTCCAGAACTGCTTCGCACTACTACGGCAGCAGGGTTGCTCTCAATGTGGATCGTATTATTGTTCAGGTTTAGTGGAAGCTCTCGCCAGATGCCATTAACCTGAGGGGGGGAAAAAAAAAAAAGCCATCTATAAAACGGAATCATGCAACATTTTACATAGGGGTTTAAAGCTTTGGATATTGCTACAAATCTGAAGTTGTGTCGAGTCAATATTCTGGGCACATTATGATATAGCTTTAGCCTGCCTTCCAATGAATGCCGATGGCATATTCAGTTTGGGTAAGTTCAGTGTCAAGCTGGTGCATTACATAAGTTACAGCCATACACTTACAACTTACTCTACTCCATGCTTGTTAAACACACAGGTGATCATTTTAGCACATTTAAATTGATAAAAACATCTACATTTAGACACCCACCAAATGCCACAACGGTTGACTTTAAACAATTACTTTGAGGAGACTTACCACAACCCAGTGGGTCTGACTCTTTAGCAAGGACACCCTCGTGTTCCCCAGGTTTACAGTGATTCGCTGTATAGTAGGCTGCGACACATTGCCCGTTTGCATGTTGGCTACAGCAACAGTGAACTTTGGCAGAGCTTCAGATGCTGAACACGTTTTGGCCAGTATATATGTGCAGGGGGAAGTGAAGCGGAACAATGCACCATCAAAGGTGTGACAATCCGTGTTGCTTTGAATAGTGCACACGCCTGAAGGGGATAGGCTCCTGGGTTCATCTCTTTCAAGACCACATATTTGGCCCTTAGGGCAATGAGAGAGAAAGCAGAACAGCTGACCAACTGAGCAAAGGCAGCGTGTGGAGTCTCCAGTCCACAGGTCAGTGTTTGAGTCACACTGGTTTCCTGCATGGGTAAGAATATGATCAGGAAACTGGGAAAGAGAACATCATGGCTCAGAGCTTCAGATTTGTGAGGGTAAGCAGCACTTACTACATGATCCACTTCTTATGCCAATCTGTTTTAATGTTGTCTGATCTACAGACAGTGGATGGGCAGCTTCAAATATGACCTAATAGACAGATTAATCCGTTACCAAAACAAAATTCAAACCATAGCACAATTCAGCACAGCCAATGTAGAGCCGGTCACCTGAGTCCCTGGTTCGGTGAGGTTCAGGGGCACTGAGACTTGTCTCCATGCATCTCTGGGGAGAGGAGGAGAAGTCCAGATTTCCACTTGCCTCAAGCCGCTTTTCAGCAAAGCACGCAATGTAGCGCCACTGGAAACACCTGAAGCCAGATGCCAGAACTCCAAGCAGGCCTTCCCAGTGACAGTCAGTGGATGGCTCGTCAGTATTTCCACTGAATTATCTCCTGGATAGGGAGATAAAAATGTAAAACCCATTTCCAGAGAAATTCTCAAACATTAGATGGCAGTAGTGCAATTGAACAAACTTTTTTTTTAAGTGTGTAATTATGCACCAATTCAAAAAGGAGCCAATAGTCTTCAGATTAGCACATTATTTGATCTCAAGGAAAAGAACCATTTCCATTAAATTAATCAGCCTCTATATTGCACGTCATCTTTAGTACCCGTTTGGCTTCTTGTCCAGTCGCAAGTCAGATTCCCATGTTGGCTGTAGAAACACCGGCCAACATAATCTAGAGATTTAAAAAAATAAATAAAATTAAAGCTGGATTACACTAATTGTTTGTCTGATCTGTCCTTCCAGACATCATCATTTCCAGTGTTTATAATTATAGGCAATGAAGTACCTGAGGTGTCTTTCCACCCTGGTAATTTTACCAAAGACAAATCATTTTCAGCTCTAAAAACAAAAAAAAGTAGTCCAAGATTAACATTAGAAAGACAGTATTTATTCATTACAAAAACTAAAAGTCCTTACCTGCACATAGATTCCAAATGAGCCAAAAAGATTAGTGCCACAGTGATCAACAAATCTGTGTGGATCTTGCCAAGCATGGTTGATCCAACAACAGCAGCTTTTCAGCCGTCACCAACTCAAATCCTTCAATAAATCAACAGATTAAAGTAGTAGAAGCAGAGCCTTCCTGTAGAGACAAACAAGCCGTCAACCACCTGCACAAAGTTAGAAGCTCTGCAACTCTGACAGAGCTGGGAGTCAAAAGGTATATATTATCCCCTACAACCAGGTAACTTAGTGGGAGGAGAAACAAACAGCCTGGGTTTGGCATGCGAATGCTCTGAAAAGGTCACGACAACCAACCAACAGTTTCAGTAAATGGTGACGGATGAGGCAAGGTTTGGGACTTCCGGGTCATAAAAAGCACTGAACCAAAGCAAGCTCCAAAAAGAGCCAGCTTAAAAATAAAAGGCTAGTTAGTAGGCTGACTGGAGAACCTCTTTCATTAACTTGTGAAAAGTGCAACATTAGTCATGGCACGGTTAACAAAACGACCAGACTCAAATGACCAGAGGGTGAAGAAAACATAATACAGATCAGTTCTAGTGAAAAGTAAAAACAAATGAGTTTAAGACTAAGCTTAAATGTTTGTTTGGGAAGAAAAAAAAAAGAAATAATAGGTATTTAACTCACCCCTACGGAGTCAGTCACCCTGCTCTGTAGGTTTAGGTTTCAATGCCTCAGCACAGGTGATTTAAATAGAGGCTCATCAGTGGACCTTTGAGGAGCAAAGACAACCCAGATAAGATCATCTATTTGAATCAGGTGTTCTGGAGTAAAAACAGCTTAATGTCTAAGACCATCAATGGGAAATGCTGATCTCAAAATATTTCCTTACATGGATAAATAGTACCTGTTAAACACATACCTACTAAATGAAATAAACAAATAAATTTGACATGTGTAAATGTCCTTACAGTTATTTTAATAAAAGTAATATAGATGTGGTATTCCTTTGTAAACATTCTCAGCTGATATTTCTGTTAGGTTATAAAATAATGAAGTTCCCATGCTGGTATGTACTATAACCTTAAAGCTGTCATTTTATCTTTTATTTCCTTGCACAGGATATGCTGGAAAAATAATCTGCACTAACTTATGCAACCCTTGTTCTCAAACATATCCACAAAGCAAATAATATATTGTGACCTGATGATGCAGGTTGTGTTTGCAGAGGTAAATGTTGCGCATATATGTCAGTCAAGTAGCCTGACAGGGGTTGTGATGCATTGTGTGTGTGTGGGAAGTGCTATCTGGGCCAGCATGTGTAAACACAGAACTTCACCCTAAATTGTGTTCCCAAAGAGTTGTCTTTGTTAGGGACCTAATAGTATCAAGAACTATTCATTCTGAGCATTTATGGTGTACAATAAATGTTGCAGAGCTGCACTGAATGACATATACCAACATAAAAAGTCTGCAGTAATTTTTTGCTGCATGCTGTTTCAGAACTTGACATTGTTCCAAGGCCTTTATATTTATGGGGTCTTTATAAATTCCCATTATGTGCAAATGCAAAAAGGAATCAATATGTTGCCACTTAGTTGTAATTTCGCTCCTTTAATTGAATTTCACTGGATAACCTGACAACAATGCAGAGCTACCTGAGAAGTCAGCAGCAAGCAGATAATATCTGGGTGGGTTCGATTTTGTCACTGCTACAAAGTGGGAGTTGTCTGTCTACTGAAGCCTATCCCCAAGTCAAACACAGTCGGGTCTATGTGTAAGATTAATGAAGTTGAATGTTGACTGCAGACTTATTCGTTTGGATGTTATCTAACAGCGTCTCTGATTTGGAACCTTTCTGTCTCAGCCCGAGGAACAAAACAGCACTGATACACCCCATAGAAACCTTATCAGTGTTACCTAGTAATCATAATAAATGTTGAAATATGACATTTAGAGAACACTGCCAAACCACATATCTATAAATCCATAAAGCTGTACTTGTCGGCGTTTTTCCCCCCACCCCCTGCAAACAGGCTCAATTAATAATAAACCTCGTCCACAGGAAGCAGGAGATGAAGCAACAAGGGTCCAGGAGCACGTACCAAATAATACGCGGTGGAATATTCCAAGGGTCACTTAAAGCAGATGCCCTGATCCATGACAGACAGTTAATAAACCTCTGCTTGCTATTTATATCTACACAGACCACTGTGTTCACAAATAGTACACCATAGGTAAGAGGAGACAAAGAACATGCTAGATCTGTCAGATTTTTACAAAACTCAGCATTGTTTGCTACGCTACTGCGTTTTTAAAATTGAGAATATGTGTTTCGTTTAAAAAATAACAAAAGCAAGAACTGAACAGATTTCAGGGAGATAATAAAGACGAACATTATAAAATATAATATTTCGTAAAGTTCAGGTGGAGTTGGAGTTCTCTATCTTGAATTTATTCCTGTACAAAACTGCTGTGGTAGTAGTGGCGGTAATAGGGATTTTGAGCTCCCTTGAGGTCAGCAGTAATAAGTGAACAATCCATTAGCTGTTGAATGGCAGAATAACTTTCCACTTCTCTGAGATTTTCCATCTATGTAAGGTTTAAGGTACACATCTGTCTATGTTTTTACAACTCATTTTACATGTTTTTCTTTAGTTTATCTTTTCTTTGTGTCCCAGTTGGTAGTTTTCCGCCTGTCAGTTGTGATTGTAGTAGTGCAAAACTTGAGTGAATCTCTCGAGCAACCAAACAAGGAGGACATCAGAAGCGCTACAGGAGTGGCTAAATCACAAGACGTATTTTTTGCATCCTAAACTTGTCCTTCAAAAAAATGCAGTCCTTGCATGTTCCAATGAGAGCATCTATTGACACAAGCAAACAAATGAGCCAGTTTGCATGAGTCAAAGTGCAGCTCTAAATATATTCTTCTATGCAATCAAACATCGAACATCCATGGCCATTTTTCTAGTGTCAAATAGTTTTTCTTCAGCCCAGCTTAAAACATCAAAAACTTCTTTAACAATGTACTGCATGGATTTCCAGTTTCTCACAAATACTTTGGTTCATAACTCAGATCACAACTGAAATTTTCAATGCTACTTGTTTAATCTTCAAATTATTGTCAGCAATAAACAAAACAAAAAAAACGAAACAAAGATGTCATGCCTTTGCAGAAGAGCAGAAGTAGAAAATGACTGTCAAAAGAAGATTAACGCAGACCAGTGAGAGACGGTCCACTGGTCAAATGAGACCAAGATTGTTGTTTTATTGGATTACTGTCAAAGTGTTATGAGCTGTGGAAAACTAACTACATAGTTATTTTTTTTGAAAATAATGAAAAGAATATTTTTTTTTCTCATTATTTTGGAAAAAAAAAAAAAAAAAAAAAAAAAAACATAACAATTGCTTTTTTTCCCCCACACTCTTGTAGCCTTCATTTGACAGTGGTCAGACAGGAAATCAGGTGTGAGAGAGGGGGACGACGTGTGGCAAAGGTCAACGGACCACTGCGTCATCGCCACGCCCTCTGCGTATCATCCTGAACACATCACACCTGCCATGAAACACTGTGGTGGCAGTCATGCTGCAGGGATGGTGCAGCATGACATGAAAACATGTGGCGGGAACTCGAACATGTGACGGCCTTGTCAAGGACTAAGGCCTCTGTACATGCTCTACCCCTGCGCCACCACATCACCGAGGGATGCTTTTTTTTTTTTAACACATAATAAAATAGAATTTATGCCAATGAAATGTAGAAGTTTGTATTTGAAATGTGACAAATTGTTTGAAAGGCATTTTATTATAGATCCGTTCATTCCTTGGGAAAAAGTTTTTTTTAGTGCTGCTTTAGAAAGTATAAACTTGAGAATCTCCTTGACCCTTTTTGTCAGAGTTCAAACTTACCCAAACTACTCTTGAGGTCACCTCGGCCAGAGAAGAAATCAATCCTGCAAGTAGTGTTCAGTCTACAAAAAGGTCACTCAGTGCCATTTAAAAAAAAAAAATGTTTTCAGTTATTGAAGAATTCCTCAGATGTAGCACCAAGGTCAAAGTTAGAGATGATTAGAGGACGGAACAATTCATGGAGATTATACATCTACTCGTACCTTTATCCAATCTCCATTATAATCTCATTCCACAGACTCAAACCTGTGCCGACTAGGACTAAGGGCCTCTGTAAACAGATTACAGATCTACTTAGACACATATTTATCTATGCTTCGCATCTGAAGAATGTGTTTGTGAAATTGGAGGAAGAGGAGGAGGAAGGAGGTGCTTGCGAGGGGCCTATTTTTCTCAGACTCACCGCTGTATGGGATGTGAAGCAAGGCACTCAAGGTTTACCGCAAGGTTATGCAAAATAAGTATATGAGGACTAATTAGGTTTCAATGCGCAGCGGCTCTTTAATATTCATTATTCATCTTCAGTTGACTTGGCAGAGCGTTTATTCATTTCACAGGGAGGGCTCAAACTTGTTAACATTTCACCCCCAAGCCTTCAAAGTGAACAGATGTTTAAGAAGCAATAAAGCAACAAATAACCTGTCTCAGTCCAATCATATTTCCAATGAATTCAGCCATTTTAGCTTTTTTTAAAATTTATTTTTAACTTTACCACTGTGTCACCTCTCTGTTTTTCTGTCTTCTTTTTTTTTTTTGTTTACATGAGGTATGGGCCAAGCTTTCCTTCCATTTGATTCTGTCCCCACTGTCACGCTTCGTGGAGAAGTTTCTGTTCGATTTAGCCGGTGTTTCTCGCTCCGTGGTGCTTCGCTTTGCGAACAGAGGCTGACTTCTCCTTGTGCTCTGTGGTTACTAAACAGGTTGTTTAATGAATACAGGTGCTGCGGTTCTGCTCTGACTGTCAGGGTGACACGATCAATCCCGATGGCAGGCTGCGTTTAATTGTCTTCTGTCAACACTCAGGGGAGACGGAGGAGAAAGGAAAGAAAAACACTTCACACCGATCACACATTCCCCCACTTTATTACGGTTTTTCTCTAAGGTTTTTCTGCATCGATTTTATTACCAAAACAACATTGTTCTTCTTAGTCTAAGAAAAAAACATGGCAGTTTTCATTTAAAGTCAATGTTTTTTTAAAAACCGTAGTGGTGTAATATCAATTTATTGTTTTAATTGTGTATTCAAGACAAGACAAAAAACAAACAAACAAAAAAACCAGACTGAATCAGCTGATTTCACATAAGATCCCCTATTTTGTTTGTTTGCTGTATGTTGTATTTTTAAGGACTCTGAGCGTTAAGAAAGTGTGTAATTAATTTCTTCCACCAGAAGATGGCAGTATTTCTCCTTTTCAAATCCAGTTGAACGGGAGCCACAGAACAGCAAAGTTGTTTTGAATCTGCACAGACTCAGATTGCTGTATCCTAGAACTTCTTTCACTGTTGCTATCCAAGCGCTACAATTTCATATTTATCACGTATTTAAGGGAAGCTAAAAAGCATACGTGAATGACAAGAAATTGTCGGCAAACATAATGTCACAACATTTAAGTTTGTGAATGCTTAAATATGTCTTGCAGCTGCAAGTTTGTCCCCAAAACAAATGGAATTAAGTCAATTCAAGACAATTCAACTTCTACTTACAATGGGAAAGTAATGTAAATTCCTTTTGATAAATGTTTATTTCCTTACTATTATTTAAAGATATTATAAACTTTTTCACTGTGAAGCCCAACACCCCACTACAGTGCTGCAGCAGGCAGTGGTCTAGTGTCTTATCTCCCCTCAATTAACTTCAAACTGCTTTCTATTACACGCTACAATGAAACACGCAATTTCATTACCTCACACAAGCCAATCAGAACCACTAATTGTTTTTTCTTCAGTATCCCTCCATTTCCTGAGCAGAGGGTGATATTCCATGTTTATAAAAATAGGAAGAGGATGGACTGTAGATTAAAAGAAAAAAAAGGAGAAAAGAGTCAGAGAGGTTACTGGTTGTCTGGTGTCACTGCTGTTATATAAAATCTAAGATTTGTGTCCTGAACTGTTAAATCAATTATTCTTTTTTTTTTTTTTTTGCACACACATGTCAATAATTTCTTAAAGCAGAACAGAACTATGACAAAACTTAACTTATGAGCCAGAAGTTATGTCCCAAAAATAGGAAGTCAAGTAACTCACACTGTTCTCAGAAGACTGTAGCGTCTCACTTAATTCATGTGTTGACCTTTGGCTAATTTTATGTCAAGAGTCTCTGAGGACTTCGGTCTCCTGGCCTTTGAAAATAGAAATGCACACCAAACTTTTTAAAATGTGATATGTCAAGTATTTTTTGTTTTCTATTTTATCTAACATCCTCTACTCTGTATTGGCCAATCAAATGTGAATAAATTAAACTAAAATTGGTGGTGGTATTGCGTTAAAATATAAAATGTTCAAGAGGCGTGACTGCTTTTTAGATGGACCATATGTTTTAGAATGTACTTTGTTGTTATTTAATACAGAGCTTTAAATTTAACCGGACTAAAACCTGCAAAAGTGTATTTTTTCTGTCTTTTTGTTTTAAATCTGGTTAGTCGTATTGTATTGATTATTCTGTGTTGCTTTATTTTCATACCCTTTTCTGTCATTTTTAAAAGCCTTTCCTCATGTTTTCCTGTATCCACACTGAATTAAATCAGAAGCACCCGGTTGAACGTGCCCCGACGACTTATACGTTAGTCAGGGTCTCCAGTCTCAAGCTGCAATCGCTTTGGTTGTGCTGTGCAAGATTTGATTCGCTTACCCAACCAGCCGAGACCCACCTGTGATGAGGTACTGGTCTCTAGCAGGGCTGTAGAAATCACATGGACACTGTTTTCACCTTAGCTGAGACACACAGGGAAAAAAAAAAAAAATGCATAAACTACAGAGAGACACATGGACAGCAAGAGAGAGAGGAGCAGAGATAAGGAGAGGGAAGTCTTGGATGTTCAAGCAGGAGAGTTCCCCTGCCCTAAATCCAGTTCAGTCAAGCATGGAAGAGCAATCAAAGCTTTCAAAAACACACCTACACACACACACGCACACACACGCTCACACACTTGTTTGAATAGTTTCCTCGTTGTTTCATCCTCCAACTTACTGTTTTTCTTGCTAAATGATTCAGCGTTGTCCGCAATGGTCAGCCCATGGGAACTAAACAACAGCAACCTCTTTTCAATTAAGGTGAAAGAAAAAACAGTCAAAGGAAGAAACCTTTTATTCTAATTACTGAGCAATCTGCATACATTCAAAGAGCGACATAGTAGCCCAAGGCGGGCCCTCGGTTCTCTGACGTGAGGAATAAAAGTGGTTTTTCTGCTTCTTTGTGAAGAGACCAGGCACAGCGGCACCCAGGCAAACTCTCATTATGCTGTGAAGATCCGGCTTCGCCTGCAGCGCCCAACCTATGCACCTTTTTTCGCTCAGCCTAGCCGAAGCAGATAACAGAGCAGCTGCAGCCAGGTAGAACGGGCCACATTTGAATGTCAACCGTTGAATATCAGAAGCTACAAACGGTGCGGCAGCGTCAGTCGCACAGACACACATTATCTCAACATGGAGCAGCTCTGATAAGACGAATAAAAGCCAGAGGAATTTCAATCATGATATTAGGGATTAGACTTTAGCAGCTGAATGGCATTAATTTTAACTTGCCTAACACATGCCTGAATGCGAAATGAACACGTATCATGAGAGATGCATAAAGAACAGTCATGGTTGGTGGTATGTTTTAATAATCGATGCGGCGCTTTATTTATGCAAATACTAGCTAATTTGTAATTATATGAGTGGGTGCATGTTAGATATCTTTTTAATGCATTCCCTCAGTGTATAACTAACAGCCCCCGTCCATAGCTGCTGATAGTAATGAGGAAATCAGAAGCAGGGATTCCTTAATAAAATGCTAGATTACGAATGACGCTTCAGACATTTCAGGTGTCCTACAGTAAATAACCGTTAGACTTAGTCATCGCTGATTTGGTGCTAGAACTGCCATCGAAAAAAAAAAAAAAAAGAAAAAGAAAGGGGAAGAAATGGCAGTCAGTTTTATTACGGTTGTTTGGTGTGTGCTTGCATCAGGTTTACTGTGTATAGTATGATCATGACAGTCTAATTGTTTTTTTCTTCTGCCGTGTATGTGAGCAATGCGAGTTCAAAGAGCAACACTAACATAAAGTTATAACCAGAAGTTTACATACACTTTACAAGAAGACTTTTTTTTCACATGTTCAAATTTCAGGTTAATTGAGATCAATCAATCAATCAATCAATCAATCAATCAATCAATCAATCAATCAATCAATCAATCAAATTTTACTTGTAGAGCACATTTCAGCAACAGGCCATTTCAAAGTGTTTAACATCTCAAAAACACAAAAAACACAACATCATAGAACATAGATGACCAACATTAATACCATTGGCTACATTTATGAATAATTATAAAAGCTTTTTTATTATAGAACGTTTCCAGTAAACAATTTTAATATCTTTCCACAAGCTTCTCACAATGATTTGCTGGAAATTTGGTCATTCCTCCCAACCAAACTGTGACTAAATTAAGTTTTTAGGACATATTGCTTATGCATTACGTTCCTGCTTGATTTTTTTTTTTTTTTTTTTGCAAACTTGCCTCAATATTTTCTCATGATGCTCTTTTTTCATTTTGCCATGAAAAAGAGTTCACACAGGTGAACTTAATAAAGTTCTTTGTCTAACTACACAACCCGATGTTGTTCACCTTCTCCCTGAAATGTAATGATGGTCATTATGACCAAATGTTTCAGTTTGACATTCTTGCTCCAAAAAATGAGCTCTGAGAGCATTTACAAACTCTAAATTTGGCTTTTTATGTTACGTTTGGAGTAATGATTTCTTCCTCCCTGACTGGACTTTCTCACTGAAAGTTCTGCCAGAGCATCCAAATGAAAAATAACAAAGTCAGGGAGATAAAACTTTGTTTTCAAATAAAGTTGCTAAGCTCACCATCTTAGTTGTGACTTTGGCCACCAGTGGCATGTAGATTTGATCTATGTAGTGTAAAGCTAGCCAGCTCATAAGTAGATGTCGATGCTTTAAGACCCATCCCGTCCTCATTTAAAAAACGAGAAAGAAATGCATCGGGTAAAGTACGAATAGGGGACAGAAAAATGTGAACAGAACACCGGGATATGAAGAGATGCAGGAAAACAAATGCATTTATAGATAAAATAATTGAAAAGACATCTAAGAGTAAAAGGAAAAATATATATATATTTAAAAAATATTTTAAGAGCAGCAATATGTATAATATAGACTTAAATATATGATTTGTTGAAACTGAAAAAATAAATATGAAAGTCAAAAAAATGATAAAACATGAAGTAAAGTTCTCTTTTTTTAAGTAATTGGAGCATTTAAAGTATTGATTTTTTATTTTTTTTTTTAATTGGGACATTTTTATATTCCTGCTTTTATTTTTAATGATGTCAGGTTTGGTCCTTCATAGGACACAGAGATGAACATGAGTTTGTACTCGTCTCCAGAAGCCTCTCACGGTGATAAAAGGCATGCTCACCTCGTCGATAAACAATCTGAGCACCACAAAAGAACAACGGCCACAATGTTTTGTTCATGCTCCTTACGCGTTCTCCTTAAAGTGTTGAAAGCAATATCTCTCAGAATTGTTCAGCCTCCATTTGATTCAAAATGGGGTCATCACTTGACTACCATGCCCAGTTTGTGGACTCCGTCCATGTTCAATACACAGTGATGAGTAAGAATGAGGCTATTTAGTAAATCACAGAGACTTTTCTTACAGTCTTTAAGTGTTAGTTAGCAAAGACAGGAATAAAACTTTGAACTTTTCTTGTAAAGAACTAGATATGTGTGTGAGAGAGTGTGTAGGTAGGGGTATTGTGTTGACAATAGCTGTAGTTCCAAACATGATTTTTTTTTAAACAGGGACTCAAAACCTGAACCCAAAAATAAAACGGAGGTGTTTTAAGTCTCACTTCCTTTGAAGGGTGGTCAAGTGTGGATATAGTCAAGTTTAATATCCCTCCTTCTTGACCCGGTAAAACACCCACGACTTTTAATCTATGTTGTGGCATTTACTTTTTTTTTTTAACTTGTGCAACTTTTTTGATTTAGGTAATGTTTTAGGTAATGTAGTAAAAAGATGTACACCAATTTCCACACATCCGCAAACTAATCTTATTTAGTTCGAGTATTTTACCTCAGCTGACGCTAAACTAGCTCAAACAGCACAGTGGCCACAGCTTCAATTTTTGTCGCTTCTTCTATCGCCGCCCCGTTCTTCCGAGAGGCATGCTTTGCCCAGTGCTGCGAAATATGGTCATTCCACTCCAAAAGTCGACACATGTATTCCTGGCTCTGCTTATGATTGCAATATCCGGTCTTTGCTCGTACAGTCATGTAAATCACGGGCCAGTCCACAAATGGAGTCTGCTGTCAATCAAATTGCAATTCTACAGGGCTTGGCCCATTCCTGAAGTGGGTACAAAAAAAACGAAGAAAAAAGAGAATCCACTGTTGATCAATCTGGCCAGGGTTCACTGTGGATGAACAGGTTAAAGCCATGACTGTGGAGAAAGGGCTGTCTGAGATGTGCTTAATCCATAAAGGATTAAGGGCTTGTTTTGATTGTTTGCGATTCTCCTACATTGAAATAGATTGATGAATTAACCCAGAAAATATTTCAGCAAACTAAATATTGGGGCCACGTTTGGTCATCATCACAATAACAACTTTATTTTTGCTTTTACATCTTGTGCAATGCAAAGATGAAATGCACTACATAGAACCAGTTTGATTAACGTTAGTGACAGTGCCTAAATATGCAGTTTTAGATTAGATGTATTGGGATGTAAAATATTGACAAAAAAAAAAAAAAGAAAAACATATTATGACAGTGCATTGCTGTCATGCTGGAAAATACAGTTTTGAGCATTATCACATTATAACATGATAGCTATATTGTATAAACGTGATAATTTCATACGTCCAGAAGGTGGCGGTAAGGAGGCAAGTTTTGAAGTACCTAAGCATGTTCGTTTTTAAAGCAGAACAGATTAAAGATGCTCAAGGTCGTGAAAATTAGGTGGATAAAACATTTATCCATGTCCAGAATCGGAAGCTGCAATCAGAAGCCAACTTCAGCTTTGTTGGCCTCCTTCCTGCCGCCTTCTGGATGGATACAATTCTCACATTTATACAATATAAGTATAACTTTTGCACAATACAATGATCATGTTGTTACAATTATTACATTTATACAACATTTCACGCAATATTATGTTTGCACATGTGACAGTGCTCGAAAATGTATTTTTGTTTGTGAGAGCAGTATGAGTCTGTAAAAAAAAAAAAAAAATAGTTGTCCTATAATATAATATACATGCTAACTGAGGTGGCATGATGGTGTTTCATGTTCGAGCTCTGGGGAACAGAGGCATAGAGGCATAAGCTGAAGTTAGGATGTTTCTGAAGTATCATCTAGCAAATGATTTGTAATATAAGCATAAAATCCATGAAAGATAATGAAACCTCCCAAGATTTTATTAGACCTTTAAAGCAGTACATGCACCATATGTTGTCCAGATCATTCAACGAAATTACTGACATGGAAGGTAATGAATTACACTGCTGACCATGTTCTTGTAATACTAATTTAATTTAGAGAGGCTATTGTTGTGGGATAAAAGGAGCACACAGAGGAGCACTTAACTCAAAATGAGAAGCTTTTTGATAATAAGAGTGATGGAATACTTTGGCAATAGACCCATTTCTCTGCCGGGGTCACAAAAATATCTAATCACAACAAGAAGAACAGACGGAATCTTGAAATAAGAGGCAATCATGCATTTACAACAATTACAAAGATTATGATTTTTTTTTTTTTTTTTTAGAAAACAATTATCTGCAGATCTTTTTCATGTTTAGCTGTTACATGAGACAACGTTCTTTAATTTTGTGAAACTTATGTTTTTTTAAAAATCCTTTTTAGCTCTGATTTACTTCTAACTAAATAAACTACAATTGTTATTATTTATTTTGTTTATTACTTAAGGTAAGATGAACATACATTAGAATGAAAAGTAAGAGCTGTGTATTTATTAGTAATATTCAAAATAGATCCTTTAAGTATTTAAAATCACAAAGATCAGGTATAAGGTGCACAGAAATGTGAGTAGAATATTTTAAATTATTTTAAATTTCTCCAAAAACGGTCAACCTTAATGGTTGCTGGGTGTATTGGTTTGCGTTTTTTATGGGTTATTTATGATACATACTTTTTGCATTAAAGTAACTTTGGCGTTAACCTTCCTAAACAGTTTCTGTTGTGAAATAACAGAGCGTCTTTCCGTATTCAGGATATTTTAGTCCTTGCTCATCGGGTTTTGTCATGCCAGTCCATGTATAGTTTCATAGTTTATTCTTTAACCCTGATTATTAGGGTTTTTTCCCCTTTTGATTGTTCCTGTCATGGTCTTGTACCTGTCTTTTGGTTCTCTTAGTGTTGCGCTTCTTGTGTATTTATATTTATTTTCTTAGACTGTTGTCAGGCCCGTTTTTCCTTTTGGTTCCAGTTCCTCAGATCATCTAATTGTCCCAGCAATCAAGCCCATTGAACCCACCTGTGTTTCCCCATCTTAGTTATGCCACTCACCTGTCTCGCTGTCTATTTAGGTTCCTGCCTTCCCTTTGTTCTCTGCTCCCTTTAACTCGGTTCAGGTCTGTTCCTTGTTCTAGTCAAGTCTGATTAAGTGTGTGGTTTTTAGAGAAACTAAATCTGTCTATTGCCACACATCAGCAGTCATCAGCAATTTGGCTCTCTGGGACTCATCCTGACGGTAACAGTCAAACCACAAGTCATCTTTTGCACAACTTTTATTTGGCGTGCCTTGATTAACAATGGTTTATCCTTTGTGCAATGTTTCTGTATTTCTAGATACTGTATCTGTTTACTTGAATTTAGAAGAAAATGTACTGATGTGCTGCCTGTGCGATGTTTTTCAAACCTCAGTGGCTTTGTGATAAATCATTATTGCCCACCAGACATCTGCCTGTATTACAGCGGGACCAGACTAATGAACTGGACTGAAACGCAGTCATAATTAACGTTTAGTTGCAAAATCATCATCTTAAATGGAGAAAAAGCCATACATAAAATGGAAAAAGTTTGTCTATCAGTTAAGGGTAATTCAATGAGCTGAAATCCTAGGTCAGAGAGAAACAAACTCTCTGACCTAGGAGAGTTTGGTCTCCTAGGAAACGTAAGAACCTTTTTTGGTTCTTATGTTTCCAGAAGGAAACACAAGAACCAAAGAGGTAAAATGTCAGGAATTTGGCACATTGCATTGATTGGTCTGTTGTTGCTGCCAGAAAAAAGACTTTTAATTTGAATTTTGCATGCAAATCAGATATTTTTCAGTGGCATATGTAGGCAAAGGGTCACTTTTGTCTTTGCCCAGGAAACACATAGAAACATGAATAGGGTTCTATTAAAATGCAAGGTAATGTCGAGGCTTTAGACTCGACATTACCTTGACATGAGCATCTAAGAGTAGACACTCTTAGATGAGCATCTAAGAGTAGACACTCTTAGATGCTCATGGTTTTAATACATGAAAAGGACAATCCAAAAGCAAATTTACATAAAATTCACTTCAGCTGTTGGCAACAATCCAAGTTATCCACACATGCTAAGAAGTAGCATGTGTGGATATTTGTTTGTCCATGAATAAAGTTATGGATAAACAATCCAGTGTAAGTGTTGAGCAGACACTTTGTATAAATGTTGAAATGACTCCTATATCTATTAATTAGTTGCATGTATTGTAAAGGACTTGAGTGTGCCCAGTTGTCTCGCATCAGCTGACTAGTTCTTCTAAATCAGCATGTTTTCTCAATTTCCCTTCACTGATAACGAGAAACCTTTTATAAGGTATCAATTAATGTTAAATCAACTTGTATTGATTTGTACATAAAAACAAGGAATCTCTAAATACCGGTTTGCTGTTAACGCATGTGATTAATCTGAAAATGTTAATGTCTAAATACTAGATAACGCAGATCAATCAAGCTATTATTTTGACCTAAAAGCCTCTGAGGGTTACCCAATTCACAGCAACGAGTTACCTAGGGAGCGACGACCGACGGCGAAAGATGAGTTTTTCGTGGCAGCAGACGGCAACAGAAGTTGAACATTTAGAACTTGTGTAGCGTCACCAGCTTGATCGAAATTTCACATGCATGAGATATGCCGGTCGTTCAGCAGGAAGAGGATAAGCGACTGTTTCCATGTCAGGTTCCATATGAAATTAATGAAGGACTTTTCTATTAACATTTTAAACAAAATTACTTCCTTTAGAGCTTCCTGAAGAAAAAAACCTTGAAAATGGAACATTTACAGACATGTTTGGGTTGAGACAATAAATTATATATATTTTTTTTAAATGTGCATGCAGTGCTGATTTTTGATATGGGCTACATGGGCAGTTGCCCAGGGCGGCATAAGAAAGGGGTGGCGCACTCACGAACAAGAAAATATATTTTATCTGTCAGTTGTCCTTCAAACACATTTCCTGTTTATATAATGGAGTAGGTTTTCCTTAGTGGCTGTTGAGTACTTGTGCAGAGTACACCAACTACTTTTAGCAACAACAAAATATCAGATAATTGCTTGCTTTTTAATTGGTTAGGGTTTGGTGGGAGGATCTTGACCACTGTGTACATGTTTATTTTTCCAAGTTTACAAAGTTAGACAAGGGGTTAATTGTGATTAATCATAGCACCAGAGTGTGATTAGTCTGATCAAAACTTGTAATTGATTGGCAGCAGTAATCATGTATCTACATTTTATGGCCATCTAAACCTCCATTTTTATGTTTAAAAATTCACCGAAGGCTTACAGCATTCTAAACGTTTATAAACATTGTCTGAGACAATATATCTTAAAATGGATTACAAGAAAATTTGTATCTCAGATATTCCATTTATCAGCCCTTTAATTAGGCAGCATAGCTGTTTTGAAAACATCAATTTAGCAACATTTCTGAGAGCCTGGTGGGAATATCATTTAATGAATAGGTTTTCAATCCTCCAATGCCGACGCCTCTTTGGAACAAGTACAGCAACCTACAAAAGAAGAATGCCTTTAACTTTAACATGGAGCAGCAAGGGGATGTGTCAATGAAAGCACATATTTGATATACGAGATAATCTTTATAAGAATGAATAAAGTTTGTTTTATATTCCATAAGCATTAAGCAGAGTATTAACATGCTCATTGAATAACTGGAGCGGCAAACCACCTAAAGTTCTGTTTTTATTTAATTGTGCATTTAATTACAAGCTCTTAAAAAAATCTATTTTAATTCCTGGAAAAGCCATCATGGCAAAAAATAAATAAATAAATGAAATAAAAGGTGCCCAGGAAGGTTGTCATTGTTTTACCTCTATATTGTACATCCAGGATGACATTTACCAACATACCTCTAGATTATGAGATTTTTTAGTTTTTTTTTTTTTTTTTTTTTTTTTTTTTTTTTATAGCTGGAAGAGCTTGACCCAAAGTTCCCTGAAGTATAATGAAGTGACAATGATAGCATACCTTCACACTCAACTTTTTGTAGGAGTATTTCTGATGCAACTGATACTGAAATTGACTAAAAGTGAAAGTAAAAATATATATATATTTTTCTCCTGCCAGCAACTTGCTGTCTTTCAGTTGAACGTAAATAGTCCCTTTTAACATTTTTTTTTTTTTGCGCAGAAGGTAGAGAGCAGGAACAAAACACGGACTGCATGCACCTTTACATAAAACTGAAATCCCAATGTTGAGTTTCTGTCTGTTCAGAAAATATACACAGAAAATTCTAATTAGAACAATTATGCAAGTAAAATCTTTCTGCATTGTTTTTGGTTGTTGATTAGGTTGATGAACTCATTATACATTTTACAGAGCAATTAGTAATATGCTGACAGTTCAATTTAACAATCATAATGAGATAAAGCTAAGTCACAGCAACAGTCAGTTGAAGTCGGGTTTTAAAGCAAAAAACAACCCATTCGCAGAGTTTTTTTTTTTTTTTTTTGGCAACCCTTTCAAATCAAATATGTTTTTATGAAACGGGTAACACAGAGTTCAATCATCAATGTTGTATTTGTAGATGTAGGTAACAGACTGCTGTCGTCACATGTCCAACATGGAGTCGTCGATTAGTAGGGATAGCTCTCAAAAATCTCCCTAATGATCTCTCCACAGTGTGAGAGTGATGAATAAAACACAGTAGAATCAATAAATTATTGACCATGTGCCATCTGATTCAGGAAACCCCACATGAAAGTGATACAAATCCAGGCTCTAATGCAACATATGCAAATATGATTTATTAACTTTGTTGGGCCTCTAAGCAAAACCATATGTGTCCACAGCAATAAAATCATTTTTTTCAGGGGGGCGGGAATAAACGACAAATATTTTAAAGTAAGTCAAGTCAAGTTTATTTGGATAGCACAATTCAGCAAGGTGGTTCAAGGTGCTTTACATCAATATTTCATTTATTATAGTTCAAACTGGTGGCTTTTGAGTCTTGACTTAAAGAAACTCAGTGCTTCAGCTGTTTTAAAGTTTTCTGGAAGTTTGTTCCCGATTGGAGGAACTTAGAAACCGAATGCTGCTTCTCCATGTTTGGTTCTGGTTCTGGGGATGCAGAGCAGAACCAGAAGTCCTGAGTGGTCTGGAATGTCGATACAACAATAGCAGATACTTAATGTATTGCGGTGCTAATTCATTCAGTGATTCATAAACTACATTTTGTAAAGTTTGTTCTCTGTGAATCGCTAAGGAACATTTTTTAAACTCTTACCTAAACCTCACTTGTGTAGTGGTTAATTTTTTTCTACTGCAGGAAAAAAAAAGTATGAATACACAAAGAAAAAAACTTTACCTACAGTTCAGCCTGTTATCATTCTCTTGGCATATTTAGGGTGGAAGGAATCTTAGTAATTTTTCTTCTGACTCAAAGTCCCCAACTTGAGTCTGACATGATGGCACACCAGCCTTCCACCCTCACAGACGTGAAACTCATCAAGATAAACCATCAAAATATCAATGAGAACATTCACAAAGATGGTCAGCAACTATCAAGCTTTGATATAAATTTATGACTAGCCAATTTTTTTTTCATAAAACTTAACCAAAGACAGATAATTTCTTCAAACATTGTCCTTTAAATTTTTTGTGTCATTTGTTCCATTTCCTATCAGGAACAAACTTGTTTAGTGAATGAAAACTAAATTCAACTAAATGTTTTGAACTGGGCCTCATGACTACATCAGGGGACCCTGTGCATTGCTTACTGCCAATGCTCAGGGTCCCCTGCATCCCTGAGCAGGACAAAGAAGGCTCCAAGATGGATTTACTCTTTAGACCTGTTTGGAGTCAGTAATGGCCCTTACTCTTTAATAACAAACATGTTTCTTCCCCACTTACAAAAAAAAATAATAATAAAATAACACCAAAGCACACATTTTCATGCAAATGGGCTTGCAACCGCATCTGCAAAAATATTTAAAGTACCGACATTATCGCTGGCTGCTCCTGTCGGCTGTCTGAAAGCTAAATGGTGAAGTGGTTCTCGCTTGTCTGTCGCTGAAAAGCAGTGAAGCTGTGGGCCCATTTTCTGTCTCAGACTGACAGCTCTGTGATGTATACAAAGCCCCCATTCCTCAGCTGGGAAATCAGCCTTATACAGCCCCGTCACAAACAATCAGTGCTTATTACCGGCTACACACTACCACATTTGACTGCACTGTTTGGGCAGGTATTGTATGTACAAGCTCGCCAGTTTGTGTTTGTATGCTGCACGAGATCCATGGTGTTTTTGTGCGCAATGAATAATAAGCACGCCTAGGTAAATTGCTGTTATGGGGCAAACTTTGAGGCTCTAACTTGGTGAGTGAGCTCTATTGTCAGGTGCTTTTGCTGATGTACCCGTGGACTCTGACCTTGCAATGAGCAGAGCAACCGTCAAATTCAGCGAGGTGCTTTTATCTGCTTGGTGCCCCCAACGCAGTGCACTCAACCAATTATCTCCCAGTCAGACGTAAATACGGATGCAGTGTTGCTATTCTCTGTGTACACCTTTTCTGAAGGACATGATGATCGCAAACCAACCTTGTGGCAGGGAGAGGGCCATTGCATGAATTGAGTGTAATTGGTGAGGAGAGCTGCGAGCCAGTTGCTCTCTGTGTAAGCAGATTACAGGCTGGCAAAGCTGAGACCCCCTCAGGGCGCCACAACATGGCCGTTGGTACGTGGTGTGTAAAACAAGCATGTCACTCATGAATTATACATGGGAGGATGCCCAGCCATGAAATTGGAAGACCGGGAAAAACAGTGGAACAGGATGAGGTAAAAAATAAGAGAAAAGAAACGAAAGAGGGGAAAAAAATGAATGACTGACATCGTTGCACAGCGATTAAACAGGTATTGGAAGCTTTTGTCTCTGCAAACAAATGTGTTGTTTTGTTTTTAATCTCAGTTGCTTCTAAAATAAGCTTGATCAAATTAAAAACTGAGTCACCATTTCCATTTCATACTCAAGATCTTTCTAAATGTGTTTTGTTTTCGTGATCTTGTCATTCATGACCAAGTCAAATTCTACCAAAAACAAAGAAAATCTATGTAAAATCCTCAATCTGAAGAACTTTAAAAAAAAAAAAAAATTCTATATAACAAAATACATTGATTAAAACAATTATGACATTTAGCAAATTAAAAGTTTTGAATTCATGAATAAAGCTACAGCCAGAAATGCTTAGTCTGATTTAATGTCAGCAGGCGAGGCTATACATCTCGGATCAGTAGATTAATATCAAGGCAGTATTGGTGACAATAGTTTTTCTAATAAGAGGATTACCCTTGTTAAGCAAAAGTCGGGATTCTTTATTCCTAGTTTACTGAAGCAGAGCTGCAGTTTCCTCCTCAAAACTGGAGGACAGAAACGCAGCTTAGCTCAAGTTTCAACAACAGAGCAATGGCTGAATGTTTATGAAGGTTATTTCCTTATTTCTGAATTCATGCTCCACACTCTGGATACTTTTGTTTTGAATTCAAGTTTTTGTAAGGAAAGAATTGATTTAGCCAAAGGGAGGATCTATAAACAACCAGTAATTTACTTGGCATTGACAAATTTCCATTATGTAACTATATTTTTTAATGGAATAGATTATTTTATTACTTTTATCTATTCTGAAGAGATCAAAACAACGTTTGAAATTCAGCAACTTCAGTTAACAATGTGTTAAAGTCCAACGCATTGTTGTTTAATTTACCAGACTAGTATCTAGTAGGAAAAATAAATAAATAAAATGTCTCACAGAAGTTACATTTTTATTTCTTGGCAATTGTTTTAGGAAATGAAAGCTGCTAATCACATTTTTAAGCAAAAGTACAACCAGAGCACCAGGCCATCGAGAGAGTCACAGTTGTTGATGATGCTCATTTCAAGACACATCATAGAACCAAAACAAAATCAGCAGGCAAAAAAAATAAAGCCAGCTTCCGAATGAGACTGTCCAGTGCCAAATGAGCATCGCTGGTGCTGCTTTAGAAATTCAAATCACTTCTCTTTTGTGTTTTGCATTAGGATGCGGCGGACAGAAAACCTTGATAATGGTTTTCATTTACCCCCCAGCAAGATTAATCACACTGCTATTGGTTCCACTCACTGCTCTGGCTGATGCATCTGAATTCTGCAGACCAGCTCTGTCAGTGGCAGTGGAACAGGTTGGTGTCCTTGCATTACCTTGTCTACCAGTGACGCCCACACAAGCTCAAAGCAAGAATGCAAGGAATCTTGACTGTTATGTCACAGCACATGTAAAGAGTGCCAAAAAAAAACACCTCTGAACACCTCAGATTAGTTGAATTTATGTTTTGTTTTTTGTGCCAAAATAATGTCAAACGTATAGCCCAGCTGCCATGCAGGTGCTGTAAATTGCCCATTGAATCAGAATCAAGTGAGAGGTATCCAGGTCAGCAGTGGCTTTATCAAAAAAAGCCTAATTTTGATAAAGCAATGAAAGAGGTGTCAAAAATACTCACATTCTTTAAGTAGAAGTACAGATACATGCCTGGGAAAAAAACTCTGGTACTCTGGTAAAACTCTGGTAAAAGTAAAAGTGCAGTTTAAAAAACTGCTTGTTTTGAAAGGTACTTAAAGTTGCAGAGTTCTGACAAAACTGTGGATCTTAGCTATGTTTGCTGCATGGAAACTGCCTGTATTTTCTGATGTTGACAGGGAAAAAGTTCCATGTTTAGACAAAATCACCAGAACACTGAATCTGGTGTAGTTTTCATGCCAGGCCACTACGTGGCGCTGTGACTTTAGCAAGTTGTCGGGAACTTATCAAACGTTTCTTGTTCAAGGGTTAATTTTCTTTGTAAGGAACACTAATGGAGGGAATGCATCATGGATGTATTATAAGAATCACAATATTAACCCTTGAATTCAAAATTCTGCTCAAGGTTTATTGCATGAACTAAGAAGAGACATGCGGTAGATTATAAATTAGCAGAATAAGTCCATTATTTCAAAGAACATTGCCTGACATGCACTGATGTGTTTACAACTGGCAATTTATCATAGTAGCTTTATTTTTATTGTATTTGGTTAAATCTGTGGAGCACAGTCTGTGGAATAGAAGATTATTAATTAATCTTGAACTCACTATGAAGGCCTTTTGGTCAGGGTGTGAAGTGTGTGCTTATGTGTTCAATCTATTTGGATATGTTTAAAGTCAGATTCTGTGCTTTTCTTAATGTTATTCATTAATGCTTAAAAGATCCCCTAATAGGAATAAACTCATAACAATAATAAATGATTTACTACCAATTTAATGGGATAAGTGAAAATTGCATTTAATTGTAGATGCCCATTTCCATTTGTCAGTTTAGAAAGTGAACAATGTATCTACAGCAGACTTAGTCTTATATCAACTCACTAGCATAACAGTGATTTCATCACTTAATTAATTATGATGTATAAAATGAAGTCACATTTACTTAGACCCAGATATATTTTTCTTTGTCCTGCTGATTTATCCTGATAACAGGCTCTTGGTCCTGTGTGATGCACCATCAGCTTCAAACCCTTCCAGCACAAAAATCTCCACCAGGCTTCTGACAATTAATCATTCAGAGGAGAGGGTTCCATTTGTGGAAAACTGTGTCCATTTTCCACATGGCCGAATAACTGAATAAGTCAACAGCAACAATGTGAGAGAATTTGTTCTTGACTTAGCCATTTCTCAAAATAACTTTCCTGAGGCTGAAATTGAGATGATATGAAAAGGAGAGAAAATAGGTGAAAAAAAAAAAAAAAAAAAAGCAAAGCAAGCTGCCTCTGTGAACTGCCTGACTCGCATGGCTTTCTATGAAATAACAAAAGCTGAGGACTAAGGTCATACTTTATTCAGATTAAAAGCCTCTTGCATTTTTGTTGCCTTAAAGGGCTAATTTAAACCCTGTCAGTTTCTATCTTTGTTTTAGCCGTATCACACTGTTACCGTAATCAAGTGAAGACAACACTTCTGCAGGAGAGAGAGAGAGAGAGACAGAGAGAGAGAGAGTGTGTTAAGCTATGCAGCAAACCTATGCATATGATTTAAGTTAATAATCTTTACCAAGGTTATTTCACTGGTACAAAAGGAAAGTAAGGAATGCTTGAATAACCAGGGTACATTGATTACACCACAGAGAAGTTTCTTTTCTCAGTTTTGACTCTGTTATCCAGGATTTTTTTTTTCTTTGGTTTTAGCTGTTCTGCTCGGGATTTGGAGGCAGGAAAACACTAATTAAAACAATGATGAAGAACGGATTTTCTTATTGTTTTGCCGTGATGGTTGATTAGGTGGATGAAATCATTATCCAACACTTCTGTGTATAATTAGGGGAGATGCTGACAATCTAGCTCAACAAGGATAATTAAGAATTAACACTTCAAGTCCCAGAAAGAGTCATCAGCAGACTGTTTAAGACCTAGCATGGCAGTAATTATGCTTCTTAAATTTTGCTTCTTGGTACAAAAACTAACGCATTGGAAAACAAAAACCAAAATATTGTTTCTTCACTTAGATTGAATTAAAAAAAACAAACAAAAAAAAAATAACCAACGTAATGTGAAATGAAAGAAAAAAATTCACAAGGCTGTCAGTCAGTGGAAAAATATTGGAAATATTTATTGAACTTACTGACTGATTTCTTGCAATGTAAATGGCTATTCAACGAGGTCATTGACAATTGTATTGCATAAAACCTAAAGACATACATAAACTGAACATTTTATTATTACTTTTTACATTGATTATTAAGACAGCTACCAAATCAAAGGGGAGCATCACAACTCACATACCATTTTATGTGGTTCAAATTGAGTATCATAATGAAAATACGGGTTTAACTTACTTTTAGCATGTGTGTTGGTGGACTGGGTGGAGTATTTCTGACACTGTTGATCTGATTTAGATATGACAATGTTTTGTTAAAATGAGATAATGTTTCATGGGAAAAAAAAATCACCTTGTTTAAGACAGAGGTCAGTGGAGAACGGGCAGGTTGAAGATCATAAAAAGGCAGCAGTAGCTTAAGCAAGCTTTTTTTTTTTTTTAATTGCTGATATCCTGAATTTCTGAGATCCTGAAAAGCTGGTCCAACTTGATCAGTCTGATATTTGCATCTTGCAGCTAATAATGTAGCTTGATCATATAATTTCTATAATATGTCGCTGTTAAATAACAGGTTATCTGTAACCATTCCTCATATAACTGGTTTATATAGCTCTATGTATCTGTGTGTGCGTGTGTGTGTGTGTGTTGACATGTTCTTTCTGCTTGAGCAGTACTTCACTATGCAGCTGCTGATTTGTTCTGTCTGGGAGCAGCAACATAAGTCTTGAACTTGTCACATTCTGGCATGATATTGTTTGATAAGAGCACAAGAAAGGCACTTTGCATCCTTTGGGGTTTTCTGCTGCAATAAAAGTACAGCAGTACTGCTTCATAAGCTGAAACAGAACAGTTTTTCTACAGAAATAAAGTACTTATATTTTTCAGTTTTATCTCTTCCCTTTAACCCCCATTTTTAGGGTCTGATCTGTTATCAGGGAATTTCACTAAATGGGAAAAAAGATGGGGACGGAGAGTAATCCAAGCCATCAGTATGCAAAGCATGCCATTTCACATGCAGTTGCACATGGTAAAATAATAAAACAATTACTGTATTTTCTGCACTATAAGGCACACCTAAAAACCCTAACCCCATCCCTACTGACCTGATAATCAGGTCGTCTGCAGGTCATTTAGCACCACGTTCTCCACGAACGGAGAAGGCTGACCATCGTCCGGCCACGCCCCGGCCCAGTCACGGAAGGCTCTCATCGCCGACCGAGTCGGACTGTTTCGTTGATATTCTCTTCAATGCAGCTCCATCTAGTGGATGCATAACGTAACTCCAGTCTCCACTGTAGCATCTATTCTATGTGCCTTATAATGCTGTGCGCCTTATATATGAAAAAAAGTTTTAAAATAGCCCATTGATTGAATATGCGCCTTATAATCCGGTATGCCTTATAGTGCGGAACATATGGTAGTTACACTAAATGCATTCATGCCAAATCTTATGCCCTCTAAGTCAGGACACATGAAGGCACTTGTGCCTTTATGCGTAAAATAAGAGGAAAAAAATAGCCTTGTTTAATTTTACGCCTTCATAAACTCTTCACACTGCCAATATTTCCATTAACAGATAATGTAAAAGTGGACAATGTTTGTGCTTTAGCCTAAATATTTGATGGTTTTATCATCGATAAAACTTAAACTTCCCACCCAAGTGCTCTAAGATATCAGATTTTCAGAGAACATCTTTAAACACTGTAGAACTAGACCTTCTGTATCGTAAAACAGTTTAAAAAAAAAAAAAAAAAACATTAAAGTGTGATCAAATCCTCAGCTTACAAAATCATCACCACGTAAAGACAGCTGATATTTTAGTTATAGCAGACAGTAAAGATAGAAGGAATAGAATGCATTAAGCGGCGGCTTCATTCCACTGTTCCTGTTTGATGCAACTGCAAATCCACACCTGCTCAGCAGACTGATACACAGCTCAATACAACTAGGATGCAGAAAGAAATCAAAGTAACCTATCAGTTTTAATAGTCTGGGGATGGCCTACCAGTAAGGCAGCAAATATTGTCAATAACATAGCAGGACAAAGACAGATGTAGGTGTGTGCGTATGTGTGTGTGTGTTTGTGTCTGTGTGCAGGGGTGTGTGTGTGTGTAACAACCTTAATCAGACCCTTGGGTGCACACACACATTGCAGTTACCAATCATTTAGAAGAAGTTTTCACAACTACTACTTCCTGGATACAGTTTTTAAAGTTTGGTGTAGAAGTTTCTCAGCTTTTACTCATTCCCACATGGATGCATGAATATTACCAGGGAAAGATGTCCATTTGGTTAATGAGCTCTCAAAACAAAAGCTCTAATCTTAAAGATAAATAAGGTGTCTAAATGTACGTCATTTAAAAGTTTACAAATATATTAGCTATTCCTGTGACATCCTCAATCCATTTAGCAACTATTAGCAACTACAAAAACAAAAAAAAAAAAAACGAGGCACACAATCCTCATTAAAGAATATATCAAAGAAAGAAGTGAAATTGCTCTTTATTGTATAGAAAAAGCTGTTAATGTTATTACACTGTGTAACAATATAATGTGAAAATTAGGTTCTACATAAAACAGAATGCTACACAGAAAATGACAAGCTGTTTTCAACTAGCTCAGTTTTTTTTTTTTTTGCCTCTAGGCAAAAATCATTCTCATTACCAAGTTATCAGATACTTGAGCCTACTGAGGAGACATTTATGTTTGTTGTCAATGTGCCAAACTACTCTATACTGCCTTTGGATATGTTTTTATTGTTGGGGACAATGTTACCATGAAGATGTAAAACCTATTCTTACGCTTTGCAGCAGTGTTTATTTTAACGCCTGACAATAAATATTCCATAAGATTTCTAATTTTCTAACAAAGTACCGATGAAGTTGCCATTATTTTCTCCTGCGGTGCCCAGTTAGAAATTTTCTGCACATCATTTAGTGAATCACAAACTAGCTTTGGCAGTACGACAGTCTACATCTGCAGAGTGACAAATGGTTGAGAAGACAACAAAGGTTGTGACAAATTTAGAGTGTTGCCTAAGCAGACGTGAAGACAACGGTAAAAACAGGTTTTTAGAACAAGTTAAAATGAAGTTTCTTTTTTTGTTGTTTTTCTGTCCTTTACATCAGATGGGAAGTATCTAATATTTTGTAAAAAAAAAGGAAAAAAAGTCAAACAAGCAAAACATTTTTTACAAAGACCTTCAACAGTCTCCACAACCTAATTAAAACGCCAGGTAAAAACAATGACATGCTGAATAGTTTCAACATTTTTATTCACAAGTAATGGGACGTTTTTGTTGCACAGTTAATCAGAAAATATAAACATAAGTAGCCTTAGGTTGGCAGTACCTGACCTCCCTACATCCCTGAGCAGTTGTTTTCTCTTGTATTAGTTTTGTAGAAAACTCCTGCTTTTGCGATGTAACAGTTGCTCCAAGATTTGCTTCCTTTTATTCACATGACATTCTCTGACAAACTTAAACAAGCATTTTAAACAAGGTTTTTCTGTAGATTTTTCCAAGATGTCAGTTGGAAGATGGAAAATTCATCCCCAGCTTTTGCCTCCATTTAACCCAGAGGCAGTGAATTAACCAATCACAAGCTAAGAAAGCAATGATGTTGTCATCTTTACTTTCCTAAAACAGTTCAAAGGCATTATAATCCTGGTGTATGTACACTATGAATGTTGAAAAAAGTTATAAAAATAAGTTTGTTCTGGCATTTAGCAAACTATTATTATGCTTGATTGCACACTTCAATGGTTTAATCTATATAAATTTCTTCCTTTGAATAATAATAAAACAAACAACAACTTTGGAACATTTCTTACCTCCCTGCTAACTGGGGCTTTAGCTAATGGATTCAAGTCAGTACATGTCAAGAAAATCCTTTATTACAGCACAACTTTATTTAAAGTTGACACTATTTTCTATAGCTGATAATAGGTGTGAATCTAAGAAGACAAAATGCTGGAACTAAATCAGAAGGTTGTCCTTCCTCTACTCTGCCTCTCAGCTAAAATCTATGCAACCAGCTTCCTCCAGAAGTCGTTAAAAGAAGAATATGTAGACTGTTCAAATCCACAAGTGTAGCAGATTCTCCTGTACCCCCAAGAATCGATGCACTTTGTATTAATATTTCACATTAAAGAAATAATTATTCACACAAAAGACAAAAAGTGGTGCAAAGACAGATGAAGGAGACACAGTTCAGGTCTCTCTCGCTTTCTCTCTGACTGTGTGTCAATATTTACAAATGCCTTGAAGCATCTCTGATTGAATCAGCATGATATCAGATTTGGTGAAAACATGTGGTGTGCTGTTACCCAACATAGAGCTGTCAGTATCCACCAAGAGCCGTAGAGTGTGAATCGCAAAGGCGTGCTCGTCTCGTCGATGCCTTCCTGTCTCAGTGGACTGCCACAAGCTATGTTTGGCTCGAGACTTGAAAACCATTTATTTAGTTTATTTATTAGATTTTTTTTTTTTTTTAAGTGCACCATCTTTCCTTGTGAGTATGGTGTTGTGTATCTGGTCTATTTACAGCATGTATTTTTCATCTAACTTTCTAGACGAGCGGTTTCCTAAAACATGATTGCTCAAAGTGCAATAGGTTTAAAGGTAAAAAAAAAAATAAAAAATTCAATTTGTACTGATTTCTGGTTGTCCCTACTGCACGTCATTTTGATGGATTAAACCCAATCAGATCAAATTTTTGCATGCTCTGCAATTTGCGCAACATATCTTCAACAACCACATTAACAAATTTAGCTGATTTGTTCCTGTACTGCAAGAGACTCAGCCTTACGCTGGATTCAGTTAATTTGAACACAGCGCAAGTTGATGCTTAATGGAGCCTCATCTGTAGCTGTAGATAGGCCTCGCATCTCACTCCACGTTTTGGAATCCAATCTGTACAGAGAATAAAAGAGAAGAGCACCATGCTGGCCTCACCAAGTTTTGATCCTGTGGCATCTTCTCTGTGTGTTCTTCTTCACACTGCCAAGAAAGCTCTGCTCCTGCTGGTTCTGCATCCTGTGTGAAGAATAAACTGAATTTCCAGTTTCTTTATTTAGTGCTGCCTCAATTTAGAAAAGCTAGCAACAATTTCAAATTCTTTCCACCGAGTTTTAAATGACGGGGACACAGGGACGTTGTCCCAGAACAAGAGACCCCCGGGTAGGCGGGCTCAATACGTAGACGTGCAACACCCATGGAAGCAAGCAGTCACCTTTCCAGCTGATTTAGGGTGACCAGTTAAGACAACAGCTACATCTTCATGCTGGAAAAACTAAATAGTATTTTATACACAAGAGAAGAACAGATGTGTAGTCAAGAATGATATTTCTGCACCTGCCTACATTTCCTTCTTTGTGGAAGTAGCTGGGAATTACATTGTCCGTCTTTATTTGCACAATTAGGACAAGCAGATTTCACTTTCTACTCCTGGCTTTGTAAAAAAAACAAAAAAACAAAAAACTTGCTCCCCCCTGTTGTGACTCTAGCAACCCTGAGAAAGAGCAGGTGGTCTTGTTTTGAGTGACCTTTCCCGTCGGGGGAGTCACCAGGGCCAGAGCGGCCTGAGGATAAAGCCACAGGGTCCAGCTGCTTCAACTAGTTAGCAGTAATGAGGGCAAAAAAATAGGCAATAAAGATGGATCTTCTTTCTATCACTGCCTTCCTAAAAAAAAACTTTTACGCTTGTCTGTTTTGTATTTTGCCTGTCTACATGTACAGGTTTGTCTCACTTACTGTATCTTTTTAATGTAAACTTTTAGTAATTCAATTCAATCTCGCATACTTCAAGCATTTCTTTTCACGTAAATTATATTGCAGTTGTTTTCAGTTACTCCAAATTCACATAACAAACATGTTGAGACACTGATTAAAAAAAAGAAAAAAAGAAAAAGAAAACATAGCGTGCTATGACCTACAGAATAATGGGCAAAAGTTACATACGCAACAAGTAAGTTACAAAAAGTCATCGCTAAAGATCTTAAGGTGGTTGTTAGGAAAATCTATGTTACTAGAGAATTCGGTGAAAGGAAAAATGTGTTTGACAAAACAATACCACTCAAGACCAATTCAAGAGATAAGAGGAGGACATTATGCAGAGATATGCGACTTAACTTTATTCTGGAGTCTAAAGGAAAAATGTAGAGTTGATCCAGAGGGGACAAGTTGCTCGAAAGCCTGAAAAGAGCTGTGACTGTCATAATTTGGGGATTAATTTTAATGTTTGTCCACTATATGTTTTGTCAGATCCAAAGTTTGGGCAGCTGTTTACCGGGACATTCTAGAGCAGGGCTGTCAAACTCCAGTCCTCAAGGGCCGCTGTCCTGCAGTTCTTAGATGTGCCACAGGTACAAAAAAACGCTCGAATGAAATGGCTTAACTACCCCCTTCTTGTGTAGCTAAGTTCTCCAGAGCCTTGCTAATGACCTAATTATTGTATTCAGGTGTGGTGCAGCAGAGGCACATCTAAAAGTTGCAGGGCAGTGACCCCCCAGGACTGGAGTTTGACACCTGTGTTCTAGAGCACTGTGTGCTTGCCTCTGCTGATAAGCTTTATGGAGATGCTGATTTCATCATCCAGGGTTTAGCACGTGGCAGTACTACCAAAAGTACCAATACCTTCTTTAATGACCACCACATTATGAGCGTCCTTGATTGACTAGCAAACTCACCTGATTTATTACGAAGAGGAAGATGAGCGACTCCAGACCCAACAAGCAGAGGAGCTGATACCCTAAAACTTTAACACCTCAGTAGCGCCATATCTTAATTCCTTCATGCCATGCTACACTGACGCTGCAGAAATTCATGCAAAGAGAACCCAAGCCTAGACCAGACGTCTGATTTTTCATATTCTGTTTTCATGCCCTGATTGACATATAGTTCCTCGCTCGTTTTTTTTTTTTTACGTCCCTACGTTTAATAAGTTTTGTCCTTTAAATTTCTCAGTGATTGCTCTCGTTAGTGGCTGTCTGCACATTGGCTTGGTCTCTTCACCACAAGGCTTAACAGGTTGCCGTAGTGCTACTGTGTGCAAGCAGAGAGCCCCAGTGACAGAAAGGGAGTGAGCATGTACAGAGCTTCAGGGGAAACATATTGATGGGGAAACTCAGACTGACTTAACACCTGTTATAACACTGGAAAAAGCCCCAGTATGCTGAGGGGTAACATTTAGTGGTGGTCCTGGGCATTTGCGGCCCACCTAAAGCACTGCCACAGTGTCGCTTTCGTAGTTTTCTCAGCACACATGCTTCTAGGTCTTTGTTTGAAATTGTTTTGTTTTTCTGTCTGGAAAAAATATGTTCAAAACAGCATATGTTCTGTTTACTTTGCTTTGTGTTTTAAGCTTTCAGATTTGATTGGTTATTCAAATGACACCTCTGATTGCTTTTGTTTAACCTCTATTTTCAAAAGCACAACAAGCCAGTTGCAAACACTCGTCAAAATGCCACTGTAAAGTGTGGAGTGAGTAACACTAGAGAAAAACAGCCCAGTTTTTGCTGGAAGGGTGTTTAGCAACAAATCGTCCATAAATGCTTCTTAACTAGCAGAGACACCAAATAACTGTGAAACTACTGGGTGATCCTCTCTTGCCAAGAGGCACAGCACACTCTTTACTCCTGCGCAGCAGTTTGACTTCCTATTCAGCAGTCACGGCAGAGTTTGCTGAACTGCAGGCTTTATGAGAAAATCACTATAAATGCTGGTACTTGATCTTTTCCCGAGGTTGTGAAGGTTATTCCACAAATCTGCCAGAGGATATGGATTAAATCTGTCCTCTGTGCCCTTTTTTTTTTTTTTGCTAATTTTTCTCATCTTTGCAAAGTTCCTGAACTTTCGTGGGATTTTTTTTTTTTTTCCGCAGCTCCTAATCTACTAAATAAAAGGCCTGTGGAGATCATTAACAGATCTCAGTTCCAAAGTGATTTAATCTGGAACTTGAGGAGGGAAGCTTTTGGATTAAAAACCAGTAAATAAGATGTGTTGGTGTTTTGGCTTCCCAGAACTTGTTTCTCTTTCTCTTAGGTGAAATGATGGGGTGGTCACTCTCTACAGCTGCACATCCATTGTGTCCCGTCTTCTCCATATCCTGACAAGTATTTAAGAAAGGATCAGACACTTCTCTAGCACTAAATCATTACAATCACTACTGAGACAACTGCCACTCCCAAAGTATGTACTACAATTGATCTTTGGTGATCTATTTCCTTCATTCTTCCGCTGCAGAATCACTCTGTTTTAGGGAGATTTTATCCTGCATTTCTCCAGCTGATCAAACTCCTTCTTCCCATAAGGACCCTCAACTTTGTGTTCAGTTTCCACAACTCCTCTACAAAGATATCGCGTGCCTGTCTACAAAACTGTTGTCTTTATGAGCTTGATTAGCGCTTCTCCTTTGGTTTTAACCCAGGAATTTCTGTTTATATCCAATCAGCTAAAACTGGCTTTAATTTAAGTTCGAGAAAAGTGAAGAAGCCTTCTTTCAGCAAGCTGACCTGCAGCGCACAGAAACGAGAGAAAACCTTTTTTTTTTCTGTTTAGATTTTATTGGCTCTAGGCCTTTTATTTAAGACTGGTCAAACAGGATAGCGTGTTGAGAGAGACAGTGAAGACATGTGGGCAAAGGTCATCAGGCTGTGACCCCAGGAGGCATCCATGATGGCCGTATCGAAGACTAAGGACTATAAGTCACTACTATCCTATTATTTTGACCCCAGGAACAATAGAAAATCTTTCTTTTTTTTTCCTTTTTTAGGAACTTGGCTTCTTCTCACCACTGCTGCTAGTCACCACCTCACCTCAGACGGCTGACTCTCCCAGGTCTGGATATCGATAGAAAACAAGCAAGTATTGGAAATTATAATCACTGCTGTAATGTCAAAGACATGTCACAATTCTCAAAATTGAAGAAAAACTGACGATATGAATTTTGCAGCACAGATGTTTTTGTGCCCTTTATGATAATGTCATGACATGGTAATTATGTAAATGTTCTTCTCTGCCACGGCATGCCCCAGTCTTTTTACGTTCCAACAGACACAATATTTGACAGTGGACATATCACGTAGGATGCATGCTGCTTCAATATAATCTGTAGGATTTGGATTCGGATTTAAAGCCCAGAAAACTACCACTAAACACATGCAGATGCATGCTCCAGAGCACCTAAAGTCTGATTGTAACGGGCCTCACATTTTTACGAATGCAAAACAAGCTTAAACAAAACGATTTTATTGAAATGAATAGATGTTTTTCTCGGTAACTGCTTGAGGTAATGCATTGTTAAGCTTCTGCAATCTTTGTAATAGGAGACACTGTAATGAAAAATGAAAATTCTGATGAGAAAGTCACTTCTATAAACCCAGTTAATCAATCACAAAGAGCCTACTGCATGCAGTTAGCTGAAGCATTGCACAAAAACAACTTGATTACAGTTGCTGTTGATTCAGAGAAGTGTGATGTTAAAACTGACGTGAACTGCTTGCAAATTACGAAAAGCAACAGCTGCCACACTCATTTAACACTTTGCACACTCTCCTTGTATCTACATACAAAAGCCACCGGGATCGATGTGGAGTCACAGAGTGTTCCTACAATGGGAAATCAATGACCACAAACATTCATTATGGGAAAATTGTCACAAAGGGTTTATGTTTGTTTTTTTTTCTTTTTTTACTGCCCAGTGGTGAGGGTTGGACTTCTTGTAGCGTCGGAGCCCACCTCTGACATAAGAGAGTGAGCTGCTGAAGTCACACCTTTTATTTACTGCAATGAGCTTTTTATGTGTGTGTGTGTGTGTTTTTTTTTTTGATTACTCTAAATGGATTTGCCAGTGGGATATTCAAGCATTGTACACATCTGTATTTTTATTTTTTATTTTCCACTTTGTGGCATGAAATATTAATGCTTGTTGTGTGCGCCTCAGTCAGAATCTGACAGCTCTGAAAATACAGGCTATGGATTTAAACACAGACAAACAGAGGCGGTGTACAGAAGCTGAATTAAAACTGCAGAAACTGAACTCAACAAGTTCCTGAATATTATTTTTAACTAAAAATTTCTGAGAGGTTTTCAAGTTGCTTTCTACATATTTAAGAGCTTAGATTTAATTGGTGACACACACAAATGGGCAATTGCAATAGACTGTAATCTATGTCCTTATTCCACATTCCTTGTCTCTTTCTTCTGCTTTGTCTTTTTTTTTCTTGTCTCTGGATAGCAATCAATAGTTATTATCTGCTGAGTGTTGCGGTAGACACAGCATAGAGCCCCCCGTTCTGAGTTGATGGTGCTTTTTCATTATAGCTGACACTAGTCTAAACAAAGCAGGCCTATTTGCCTGCCACCAGACAAACACTGTCTCCATAATGGCACCAGATAAAAGAGGAGCAGAAGGGAAAATTGAATTTCACATAATGGTGAATCAGTATCTCAGGACTTTTCTCACTCCATTTTTTCCCATCTCTTACTTCATTCTTTGAAGTATTTGGCTAATACACACAAAAAAATGTGTGGATGTTATTTTCTTACATAATGTCACCAGGCTGTCCATCCCTAAATCTTTCCTACATTTCCTCCAATTTACATCCAATTTCAGGTAATTTATCATCCATCCTTCCCTTCCGTCTGTCTGTGCACTGGTTTGTCCTTCCACTCATTTATCTGGCTGCTCGGCTCACCTCATAGGAGGCGGGGTTGTTTTGTTTTTGACGGGGTTGTTGTTTCGTAAAATAAATAAATGATATCTGCGCAGCAGAGTGGAAAGCATAACGAATGGCACTTGGAGAAAAGGCAATTTAGGGAGAAGTGTGCAGGCTGCCACGGCAACAGAATGGGTTTTTACTGTGAAGTATAACCAATGCATTACAAAACACATCACCAGAGGTTTATTGAAAAAGCCAAGCACACCTCGCTCCCCCCCTTTGCCCCCTTCCCCATCCAATGAAAATGCCCGACATTATCATTGCCTACATGGTTCAACGCTGAAAGTCAGTCTGAGAAAGTCGGGGCAGGCACTTATTGCTGAGGCTGAGGAGAACTTGAGGAATGACAGAGCAAGAGGTGGTCGTTTTACAATTCACTTACACATGTATGGGCAAGTACGGTTCCTGACACACAGCGTGGGGCTCTGATGTCACATCCTTTCATTTATTTACCTCCCCCAGTTTGTTATTAGTATGATGCCGGAGTACAAGGAGAATCCGTGAGAAGCACGTCGCCTATGAAAGCTGATGCATAGTGGACAAAAGAAACCCATTGAAAAGTAAAAACTAAATATTTGCACGTTATGATATCAATAAAATTAAACTAACTAAGTATCTGTGACTGCATTGTGTCTGTAATTTATTAAATGCACAATTAAATTAAATGTCACATTTGTAATTTAAAATGTTAATTTGCTGTGTCTTGAAATCAAGTGTGATTTCTGCATTCGTTTAAGTATTTCATGTTTTCTGTTCTAAAGTCCATTACGAAGTAATTTAAAGTCATCAAACAGACCCTTAATTTGATCCTTTAACCTGATTAACGACTCATTTCCAGAAACATTTACCTTGTTTTTAATTGTCTGTATCATTTGATTTGTATTTCATTAAGGTTGCAGTTTGATGATGTTTTGATGTTTTTGCTCTCTTTGTGAAGCACTTAGCCATGTTTTATCTGCGAGCCAATATCATTTCCTTTTAAAACAAAGTATGTAAAATCAAGTTTATGTAATTTATTTTGACATTTATGTCATGTAGGTTTTTAATAAAACATCTTAAGATTTATATAACATAGATATATTCATTTATTTATTACATGTACTTCAACATTTTTATTTTCTCATCTAAACATGTTTACATACATACAGATATATGAAATACAGGTAAGTAAGGCCGCCCACACACACTTTAGCTGTTAAATTTCAAATACTTGAACTGTATCTGAAACAGTGACAGTACACTTGTCTGACACTGAGAAGATGACAACTGAAGAAAATAACAGGAATTTTACTTTATGAAACCTGCAGGAAGAAATTGTAAGATTGCTTTTTAAAAAAAAAAAATTGCATTGATTCAAATTTGTAATAAAATATCATGGGATTAGTTGGGGTACTTTTCAACTGCTACAGCAAGAGACTTGGCTGGCCTGGTTCAGAAACACCTTTAGTTGTTCTTAGTTTACACGTTCGGTTGTTTTTTCTCATTCCTTTAGACTCAGTATACATCCTGAGGCTTATATTCTCTGTTCACTTACCAGAATAAAATTGTGCCATTACTTAATCACAACTTGTAGTAGAGAGATTGTTGCTATCATTTTTACACAAACCCCTCTGATGTAGATTGCGTGCCCTGTGCTGCACGCTTGACTTAAAATGCGGCTGCTGCAGTTATTGTTGTGAATGCAGGTGGGGTGCTATGAACAGTTGTGTTTTAACTTGTACAGAGAAAACAGCATTCGATGTACGTTACCCACGGTGTGGCTAAATGAGACCATTTAGTCAGAAACAGTCCAGTGAAAATTGTAGACCACAACGGGGAAGAATAAATGAAATGAATTGTGCTGGTAAGCCAGATTGCTCAACACAAGTGGTATATTGTTCAATTGGGTATAACGTAACAGCTTAAAAATTGTATAGTAATTAAACAGACACCCTTAAAAGAGGGCTCCACCAGGTTAGTGACAATGCTGGTAGACTACAACTGAATCACAACTAAGTTCTTGAAGTTTAATTTACGGTGGCCTACAGGTACAAATGCGCAGCAGCGGAGAAAAGATGCAAACAAAACAAGCAAATGAAATGCAGAGATTTAGATTGACATTTTAGACCCCATGGCTAAAATTGCAATTGCAAAAAATATAAAGGAAAAACATGATATAGAAATGTCAGCATTCTGCATTTCACCACATTTAAGGACAAATTGATAACTTTAATTTAAGCTGCAACAAAAACAAACAAACAAAAAAAAACGTGTGTCTCTGAATGGTTGTAAGATATGTGTGTTTTCAGGCGTGTTTAGAAGGACAGCATTTTGAAAATGATGCTAAAACCTTTATGAGAATGACAATTTTCTGTCAAAACAGCAAGAACACACCAGCGTGGAAATGAAATGTGTCGCAATAAAATGAGCGCAGCCTCATTTACAGATATGACTTGCCTTTGCTGAGATTAGTTCTCAATAACGGGTTGATTTCATCCCACTCTGTTGTTCTATATAGATTTTTCTGGGCTTTGCCGAGTGGGGGGTGGGAGGTTTTTTAGTTATCACTGAGAATTATTATAGCTAGATGTATGCTCTGCTATATGCAACATGTCTTGTGCATTCAAGGAATTTACCCTGCATACTAATGAACAATGATAGCTACCTTACTGACCAACTCCACATTCACAAACCAGTCTACTTTGTTAATAACTAGCTCTCATTAAGATGGCAGAAAACTGCTAGTGTATTTTCTATTTAGGAATTTACATTGGAGAATTAATAATTTTGCCTATTGGTGGGTGTTTTTATGGCATTTTCAACAAGTGTATTGGTGTTTAAGAAGTATTTACTTCCGTCAGGTGTATCTTCTGGGAGCTATAGAGAATGTGTTTGTAATCTCTGCAGTCCAAATACATAATGTAATGATGATAAGATAAGCTATACCACTGTGTGTTTGCTTCCTGACTAAAGGGAGGGAAAGGGAACATCTGCAATAAGTAATAACAGAGCCCCACTATCAGCAAACAGATAAATGTCCTGTAGGGGACTTTGTATATATATTACAAATTAAATGGAATACAACTCAAAAGTCGACTCTCTGTAATGCTGAAGAGATCTTCTAGATGTCACTGGTGATGGTTTTACAGGGCTTTACATTTCATGCATTTTACTTATTTTTGTAGCAGAAATGGATTATTCAGACTTTACTTTGGAGCTTGTGCAACAGTTCGGTGAAGATATTGTGGATTCCTGTCAGACTTAATACCTGCAGCCCAAATGAAGTTATGTACAAGCTTTTGTAGTTTTCTAATTCAAAAATAGAAAACAAACCTAATATTTGACATTTTGCATTTATTTATTTTGTTTTGCCACACCATTAACAAACAGAGCCCCAAACCAAATACATACCTAATTATGATGAATGTGAACTATTACACCACTAATGTGCATCAAAGCTGTTTATTAAAAATGCTTTTTGGGACAAAAAAAAAAAAATCATTTAGAACCATAGTTCTCAAACTGTCTGACTGGTTGCACCTGGGCAGGTCTTGTAGCACTCAGATGACAATATTAATGTTGCTATTATTTGCAAAATAAATATACATCCAATCCAATTATATTTGTAAAACACTTTAAAAATCAAAAGTGGACCAAAATGCTGTACAAAAAAAATGAAACATATTAAAATGAATAAAATGCAAACATATATTTTAAAAAGAAACATTAACAAAAGCTGTGTAAAAGAGAAACATTAATACAATCAAAAGGTATAGAAAAATACGGGTTTTAGAAATGGTATTTAAAGGCAGACAGTGAGGAGGCCTGTTTGATGTGAAAAAGAAGACCATTCCATAGTTAGGACAGTGGTGTCAAACTGTGGTCGAGGCCCAGAGTCCTGCGACTTTTAAATGAGTCCCTTGGCCTACACACTTGAAATACGTGGCTATACTGCTTCAGTAGCATGCAGTTAAGCTCCACAGAGCTCAGCTGATGAGCTAATATTAGAGCCAGGTGTCCTGAAACAGAAAGAAATCTAAAGGTTGCAGGACACTGACCCATGAGACTCCTGGTTTAGGAGCTACCGCAACAAAGGCATGGTCACCTCTAAGCTTGGATTTTGTTATTGGTAATCTCAGGAGCGGTGAACTGAGACACAGGAGACGGAAAGATAAAGCTTGATATCCTCTGTTCTCTGGGACCACAATGGAGGAAGACATATGCAAACACCTGTAGCCCAGAAGGCCTAGAGCCGTAGCATACATGTATACAGAAAACAACTGAAGAAAACATACCTACTTAATTGTGCTATAAAATGATACTGTGTGTCTGGAAAATATTACCCCCCCTTAATCCTATTTAAACCCAAATTTGTTTTTAAACATTGAAGCAATATCAGTGTTTTTACATGTGACTGCATTGTAAAACTTTTCATAATCGGGAAACAAATTAGTGAGATCGTTTTGGTCTATAAGGGAAGATTCAGGTATCATATGCTCATCCTCTATAAAAGTTTAAAACTTTTCCTCTTCAGTTTTTAGTATCCATCCCTTTTTGTGAATAAAGGTGTCTGTCTTTTGAGTTGTCATCACAAAACTGCAGAAAATTGATTTTTCTTTTTTTTTTTACATTCAAAAGCAGGAGCATCACAATACATGGTCCTTACCCATTATTGATTATCCTTCAACATATTTTGACATGAACTCTTTGGAGAATTCTTCCAAAAAAGAAAATAAAGAAGAATAGAGAAACTGTTTTTACAAATCAGTAGAAGTATATACCATAACTAATGCCTCCAGCTAACGGCGAAGAGGGTTTGCAGCTACACAGAGCACAAATAAATCACTTTTCAAAATGCATTTGCATTGTCAGTGTCACAGAATGAATGTGACAGTGAAGAAGATAACCTCTAAAGTACCCCCAAACCGTATTACTCAACTTAAAGTCTGCTTAGTAGATTGATGGTCATTATCACTATTTTCTACCTTATCATAAAGCTAACCATTATCAGAACATGTCTAACCCTAAACCTAATGCCGAACCCAAAAACAGCACTGCTCTCTTTTAGGGCACAAGCTTTTGGTCCCGTCAGGAACAACTGATCCTCACAATGTAATATTTGTTGGAAAAATTGACCTCACAAGGGGAGAATTGATCAAATGCATACACACATTTCTATTTATAGTACATTAAAGCTATTACAATAACATAGCAGTTTTATAAGTCTGCCTTACCTAAACTCACACTAGGTCTGCTCCCCCCAACTACTTCTCATTGAGTATTTGGAGAATGTCACTTAAATTCAATTATTTGTATCGACTGAATAAACTGAGTGAACAGACATGGGTCCCCACAACGTAACTAAAACTCATGAAAATTCAAAGGTGCAAAGAGATGGTCACCTTCATGCTCAGTGGGATGCTTCCTGAAGCACAAAAATGTTACCAAAACATTGTCATTCTGTGCAAAGACAGAGGCCAAAGGCCAGAGAAAGGGCAGTACACCCCAGCCAGGGAGGCTGGAAGGAAAAAAGTATTTCTTCTTTTAGAGAGCAATTGTGTTTATAAAAAGATTTATGAATAAGTGATGTAGCATACCTTTAAGCTTTTGTGTGAGGCTTTTAAAAAAGTGAATTAGGAAAAAGAGGAAGACAGTTATGCATTGCACAAACAAATACGTTAATCTCTTGTGAATATGATCACGTATTGTATGTGCTGTGTAATCCTGGTTTAAGCTAATTGATATTTGGATTAAACATTTGATTTTACCCTTAAATAACTATTTACTTTTTCTGGTTAGGATCTCAAAGTATTTTTTACATCCCGCCATAAACAGAAAATGTGGCAACCAGATTTTTTTTTTCTTTTCCTTCATCTTGCATGTCATGAAGTTTGCAATGACATTGGCAAAACTGCAGAAAATTCATGCCAATGTTTTCAGTGGCCCTAATTATTCACTAGAAATGTGTTGTCTGTTTGTCCTGATAAGCAATTGGCACATTCTTTTTGCTACAATCATATGAGCAGAGCTGATTTTGCTTGCAACACTTCGGTTTCTGCTCATAACCAGTGTCTTCTGTCTCACACGCTCTTAAACTTAAATGTGTTCTGGTTTCATTTAAATTTATTAAGAAATGCTAATACTAAGCAATTTATTTTCTTTTTGTTTTTCAGCTTGCAACGATACTTAAGAAATCTGCAACTTTCTATAAAAAAAAAAAATAAAATTGACACAACTTTAGAAAATTACTGGTTAAAGTATTTCAACAATCTTTGTTTTTTAGGGCTGAAGCTGAAGGCTTAAACTGCATGCACTGATAGATAACAGGTGTGTGGTCCTCCATTGTGGGCATTTGTATTCCCAACACTTTATTTAAGAACATGTGTGTGCGAGAGCAGGAGGATAAAAAAAGACAGTCCAATCAATTAGGCTTTCAAGCGCTCTGCTTTGCTTGCTCCCCACTAATCAGATACAACCCTAATTCTTTGCCAAAAAGCACACACAAGGAGTCCACCATAGTGAAGAGTGAGACACAGCCATGTCAAATCATCAAGGAGCCAATGGGAGACGCCACTTGGATATTTTTGGTGTCCAACTGGAAGATCCAACGTTGGAAATGCCCACCTCAGAGACACTTTCACATCTTCCCTAGTGGTGGTAAAGTGGATGTTTAGAAAGCAGTGTAAACTTCAGAGCAATCCTCCTGTGTAATGATCCGACAGCTGTGACCTTCACGGGAATGTGTCCAATGACCTCACAGGGGGGAATGCTCTATAATCGGACAAGCATCTCTTCTGAAAATGCAGTAAAAAACAAGGCATGATTGACTAGAAGTGGAGAGAAGCTATAGGAGACGATAATTTATCTGGGTCTAAGCTTCCTAAACAGAGTCGGGGTTGTGTCTGGATAAGGTTAGGGTAGAGACTTGTAACAGATTAGGAGTGCATCATACACAAAGATGGAAATCACAGTGCATTATGAAAGCAAACAATGCTGAACATCCCATTTGGCTCCTTCCGAAAGGAACAAAGAAACCTTGAAATTTCTCTTTTTTTTCCTGAGTTTTTTGAAAATGGGTTAAAAACTACA
>NW_006800154.1:887547-889969 GCF_000485575.1 Poecilia formosa
AAAAAAAAAACATAACGCTGTTTCTGTTTGCTTACGGATGTAAACACAATAAGAGCGGTTATAATCCCCCACAGGTTAACACAGACAAGTGTTTATACTGTGATGGTTTTTCTTGATAGAGCCCCGCTTTGACAGATAACAAATACAGTGCAGACCATAAAACGTTTAGTGTCAAGAGAGTATTGAAAGGGGCAAAGGCGCACACATTCACAGTCAAGTGGGTTTAATGGCTTAATGGTAGAGCGAACCAATAGAAAAATAGCAGCATGAGACACAGATCACATTTTAATTGATTCTTTTGACAACATAATGCATATCAGAGGCAACACTTAAGTCTCCTCTGTCTGGCATGGCTTTGCAGTGCTGTTAAGGACGACAGCACTTTTAACACTAATTATTTCTAATGTTTAAAGTACTTATTTAAACTGACAAAACGTTTCTAAAGTTGATCTTGTTTTTCCAACTGTTCTGATGTCTGTTGTCCCATTTTATTTTTTTTCCTTCATGCACTCGTCAGTTGAAGCATTAGTTATGTGAAATAAGTGCAGCTGATATCTCTGTGGATTTTGATCCTTTTCCAGTAGTTTGCATATGTGAACAAAAACCTTTTGAAGTACATTTAAAAAAAATAGTTTTACCTTTTACCAGCACTGAATCCCCAACAGACCATTTAGGAGAATGTGAATGCAGTTTGACTGTTAAAAATGGGCTTGCAAATGGATATGGATTTCCTTCAAATGTATGTGTCAGCTGGATCTTAAAAATGATAAATTTACAAAGGTAAATAGATTTAATAAATGTTTTATTTTATTTTATTTTTTTGTGGTGAAACACATTAAAAATAATAGAAGGAAAATCTCCCCTGTCAGATACCCTGTGATTAACGAACAGTTGGTAGTAATAACTACATAACGGTTAACTTTACTGCTAAAATTAAGCTAAAATTTTGCAGTTCTAAAATGACATAATTAAAAAAAAAATATGGCTGTGGATACTTTTGCTAGACAAAATGTGAAGTTTGTAATTTTACTCAACCATGCTGTACAAACATTTATTCAGTTGTATTACTGATTATATTATTTTTTTTCTTTCAATGTTTCTCTGCAAACTTTATCTTGATATATGTTATTTTAAATAGTTTCCTAAGGTTAAACCAAAGCAATTCTTTTAATTTGACGATTCATCCNTATTTGTGTTTAACAAATTTATCCCTAAATAAAATCAAGTACTGTCAACTATTTTTGAAAAGTCTCCCAATTAGTAAGTAAAGCTTTTTGTTAGAAAGCATTAGTGAACAAACATGAAGACCATGAAACACACCAGACGTCACAGTTCTGGATTGAACTTTCAACGTTCCTGAGAGAACTGCTGAAAGTACTTTCAGGAATGTACTTTCAACATTGTACCATATCTGCAGTAGTTTGCAATTATTTTGCAAACTACTGCACCATTTCATCTGTTAATGAAACCGGAACTGTTAATGAAGCTTGAGATAGACTGTCAAAGAGAGCACAGGCAAAAGGTCCATGACAACTTAGGAGTAGCTGCAGAGATCCACAGCTCAGGTGAAAAAATTCTGTTGACATTACAATTATCAATCTAGTTTTATGGAAGAGTGGCAATAATAATGATGACACAAAATTTCCAGCTTGCCATAAAAGGAAAGCAGAGAATATGTGGCAGAAGGTGCCCTTGTGAGATGAGATTAAATTTAACCTGTAATATAAAACGCTATTTCTGGTGAAATACAAACACTTCAAGACAGAGTTATCCCCAAAACATGAAAGTGGGAGGCTGTTAGGGGCTAGAAAGAAGATAGGTGGAGCAACATTTGGGGCTACCCTGGAAGAAAGCTGTTCAAACCTTTGTTGAAGCACTCTGGGTAACGGGTATCCCAGCTGTCCAATTTTGAACCTGTATAGGATTTTTGGGAAACATTTATGACTGGAACTTCAAAGTTAAGAATGACTTTTGTTAGAAAATTCCAATAAAACATGTTGAATTTCATGGTGGTCGTGGATCAAAACTTGGAAAATTTCAGAGTGTACTGTATAAATATTTTTGCAAACTACTGCACCAAAAACAGCGTATCATTTTTCCTATAGGGCAGAACTTCTCATTAATCTAGTGCAAAGGAGTTACTCAGTAGATGTCTCAGGTTTCGCTGTGCTGACCAGAGGTGAATTGTGAGGCCTGTGGCACAGTTTCGTTTACCATACTGTGAATGTAATTAAATCCAAGCCCTGCCAGTGTTTACTGGCAAGAAAGAGAGAGTCTCTTTCTGCTCCTCAAACAGCCGTCCATCTGTCTGATTGGATTTTGGTCTCAGGCAGTTGCAGACATGACACAAGCACTGGAGGAGGCAGGCCAGACTGAAATCTCCAACTAGTGTCATGCTGTGTTTTTATTTTATTTTATTTTA
>NW_006800154.1:891399-898574 GCF_000485575.1 Poecilia formosa
CAATAAAGATACTGAAATAACATGGAATCCCCATGTAGACATTGGGCTTCATTTACATTTACTTTATGTTTGAACAGTTTTCCTCAATCCTTTTTTTCACCTTGAGATATAAAGTCCTCTTTGGCCCATATAACAGCCTCACCTTTGTTTTTTCTTTCCCTCCCATTTTTCCCTTCATTGCCTTTCTCTCTTTTCTCCTCATTTGTCACTGTCTTGCAATGAGGACTCCCCCCACAAGCTCTCTGCTCAACCAAATGTCGGCATTCATCACATCAGCCAGGAACAACTCAACAGGCCCTCTAGCACGGCGTATTAGAGAGCAAGATGGGATGAGAGATGATGAAGCTTTGAACCAATTTCTTGCTGCCATAAATGGAAGTAAAGTGTTGAAGTCCTCTGACAAAATCTCATACAACGTATGAAATCAGTATTTTCCAGATTCACCTTCGTAGGGTAATGAGAAATTCTTCTTTGCAAAGGGAGAGTCTGATGTCATATTTACCTCAGACTAAGGTGAAATGTAGAGAAAAAAAATAGAAAATGAAACAAAAGGCTAATATTATATTGGTACATTAAAATAAATGTATGTTTATTAATTTATCTTTTTTTATTTTATTTTCACAATCCCTTAAGCATACTGACGATTATGGCTTTCCATGCACACTTTAAATAATCTGCAGTATGCATGGCACAGAGGAAACACGAATAATATATATATATTTTTTTTCCTGTGTAGAGAAAAGTTAATGTAATCCTGGCATGTAGGGATTTGCATGTTCTGCAGCATCCTCCCACTCTCCCAAAACATATGTTAGGTTATCTTGTTGTTTTGAGCCTCCAATAGTAGTAAGTTTATCCATCCACCCATCCATTATACAACACGCTTTATCCCTTATGGGGCTGCTAGAGGTGCTGGTGTCTATCTCCAGAGGCCAATGGGGTAGAGGCGGAGTTCACCCCGGACAGGTCATCAGTCCATCACAGAGCAACTCAGAGACAAACCAGACAAACAATCATCAAGGAGTCAATAAGGAGAATTTAGAGAGACCAGTCAAACTCTTAAGTAAACTTTAAGGCGAGAGACTATGCGTGAACACCAGGTTTTTGGAGAATTAAACTGCAAACAGATTTTCAAACTGTGAGCCAAACTTTACTTCCATATGTAGAAACAAGATGTTAAAGTTCCTGCTTTGAGATGGTGTTAAACCTAACACTTCCTTGTCAAATAAAAACCCTTTCCAATTTCAAATTAAACTGTTCAGGGATCTTCCCATCACCAAGGATTTAAAACACAACCACATGATTAGGCAAGGGAAATATACGAATAAGCTATTTGGTCAAGACCTTTCCATGGTAAACAATATTCTTAAACTGATCTGAAGTGTTAATCTCAGCAAATGTCTTTTTTTGTCTATGATATGTGCTGGGGCTTGAAAACATCCTCAAGCAAATCCTGTAGCAAATGCAACCTCAGTAAAATACTTGTTGGACTTATCTATTTTTAATTAAAACCTGAATAGTTTTTTCAAAACAGATAACAAACATCTGTGATTTATGACATTCACGACAGAAGCAGCGGAAAGACCACTCAGTCTTCAGCAAAGTTACTTTAATTATTAGCATTTTCAAGCCTTTTCAATAACTGCTTGAGAGAAAAAAGTGACTCATAGAGCAAGTACATGAAAATGGATATATGACATTCAAGATTGAAATTCTCAATAAATGAACTCAGTGGTGCCACAATAAACATGCATAATTACATTCAAGCCCTCCCTAACATGACGGAAAGGGAAGGATTAAAGTGTCATCTTGTGTTTTTAGCAGTTTTACAGGAACATTGTAATGTCACAGTATTCACAAACAAAACAGAAATTCACGCAGCATATGGTGCCCTTCTCTTATTTTTATACAATGTGATAACTTTGACGCTTTTTAGCAGCTTTACAAGCAACAGCTTAGCTAAGGAAATAGTTTTATGTGAATCAGACTCTATGTAGTTAATGTTAGTTGTGTGTGCAAGACAACTAAACAGTGCAATTCGATCAAAAGTGGTTCATCTTTTAGTTATGCAAAAAAAGTTATTGCAGCTTTTTTTTTATTTTGAATTTTTTCACCCTTCTAACAAATATGGTTGTGCTTCAGTTGAACTGTACAAAGTACTAGATGAAAAAATACTGAAAACTCAAGGTGAGGTTTTTTTTTTTCACCTCACAAAAACATGGCCATTTGACAGAAATGTGTACACTTTTGATACAAACTTTAGATACAACCTTCTTTCAAATCATCATTACCTTTCATGATCCACACCTGAGCCACCTCAGGAGGTTGTCATAAACCCGTCTGCCCTATGGACAGGCAGTATGCAATTGTGGAACCTGTGTGACACAGAACAAAAGAGTCTACTGATGCACACAGAGCGGAGATGTGGCATCATCCTTTACTTTCTATCTTATTTGAGCTTTATGTTAATCAGTAGAATTTATGACACCATTTTTAACCAGAACGATTTCCATTTTACAAATCTATTGTTTGTCCGTTACATTCTCATACATTTATGTAAGGACCGGTTCTCATTCATTCGTCTCACTTGAAGCAGTGAGATGAATGAATGAGCATGCTAGACAAAAATAATCAGAAATTGTGCAATTAGAGTGACATAAGATTTTGTTGGCAATTGCTGCCCATGCATTAAATCCAAGATAAATTTAACCTGCTTGTGATTCCTTCACTTTGATTGCGTGCTGAAATACAGACCCCTCCCCATGCCCCATTCTTAATGATTCTTAGTGATTGTAGATCATCCAGTAGAAATTGCAATGAAGATAGCACATGCTAGCTTGATGTTCTTCCATTTTACCACAGTAATCAATTACTTCCACCTCCAGGTCAAAACTGGTAACAGAATTCTCCAAAATGTTACTTTTTAGTCTCACATAGCCTGAATAAAATGAAGCTCTTGTCCAAGACATTTTCTCTTTGGTCTGGAGGGAGCAGAATTATACCTTATGTGGTCCATCATCAGCTGACTAAGCTCTACCATTTGGTACCACAGTGTAACAGTTTTGGCCAGCTTCAAACTGAGGACAAAAATTAAGGTAAAAACATTTTTACATTTCTTATGGGTCCCATATGGTCTAGCGGTTAGGATTCCTGGTTTTCACCCAGGCGGCCCGGGTTCGACTCCCAGTATGGGAACTTCTTGTTTCTACAATTTCTCTGATAGTAAATCCCAAAGGGATGAATAATTTATGTTTGCATCGAAAAAAATCTACAAGAGTCAACAATATGTCAAACATGAAGGCTTCACTTTCACATCTCGGGCTTACATTACAGTTATCTCAAGGCAACTTCACATTAATAATGCTGTGCAAGACAGACATAACTTACAAGAAATATTATGGAAATTTAATATTGCTCCATCCTCACCAGTTTCATTGTTAATGTATTACGTCAACGTTAATGCGGCCCGAACCGCTGCGTGCACCCCCACAAAAGTGGTACTAAAACGATCAGCTTGATCCCAAGAAGGAAGTTACTACTTTTAGTGGGATTCTGAGTTAAAATGATGACATAAATTGCGAAAAACGAGGCTGGGTGTCTCACAGAGACAGGAATCTTTCTCTCTGACACACAACACACACACAGACACACACAGCACTACGGAAGAGGATTAGGGCCACTAGAAAAAAGAAAAAAAAAATCTGAATTTAATCTCAGAATTCTGAGATTAAATTCTGGCCACAAATATCGCTCCTTTGGTCTCAAAGTCGGTCATGACATTGATGCCCATGCCTGCTCCCATAAAATGTTTTCAAAATTTTGCTTGGGCTTATGGTTTTTTGTCAGGCTCCTTGAGACTGACACTTGATGTCTCACAAGGATAGAAACTCTCTCTACCATACTGACAGAGCCAGCCCAGATGGCGATCGTTAATTACCATAGCAACGGGGCCCAGACAGAGGCAGTGAGAAATCTCTAGCGCCCTAAGGGTTCCAGTCTCGGCCATCCTCAAAATTAGGTCAAAAATTAAAGTGAAACTGTCTTCACAGTTCTTACAGGTCCCATATGGTCTAGCGGTTAGGATTCCTGGTTTTCACCCAGGCGGCCTGGGTTCGACTCCCGGTATGGGAACTTCTTGTTACTACAATTTACCTGAGGATAAAACCCCAAAGGGATGAATGAAGTATCTAAATACTTGACTCATCTATATTTGCGTCAAAGAAATGTGCAGAGGCAGTGAGAAGTCTCACGAACAGGCTCATAGAGGTCTCACAATGCATTGTGGGAAAATACATATTTCCTGTGACTGTTCATATTTTGCTTACATAAATTTATTATTTCTAAGAATTTTTGAGTGTGAATTAAAATCCTTAGTATGAAGGTTGAACATTTTTTTTTTTAGAAATAAACAATTACCCACTGTCTTTATTTCTGTTATTTCGCACCGTGAGTCAGAACCACATGTGCGAAGCTTATAGTCAGTCTGTTTTCATACAGCCTTTGAACTGTAGTGATGAATCTGGTCACCTGTAGTACTATGATGATAAATTTTAGTTATTGCACTATTGTGGTGGACCATATTTAGCTGCACTGATGTTTACCAAGGTTAAGCTCAGCTGTGCGAGCATCCTGGTTTGTTATTGTGTTACTGGTTTAGTGTCACAATGCTGGGTAGAAATAACAGTCTTTCTTTGGCAGTCCCAGTTAAATTTCTTTAGGAATTTAATTTGTCTTGGTATATACATACAACCTTATGTGGTCCATCAACTGACCAAGCTCTACACCAAGCGTCCTACAGTGTTCCAGTTTCAGCCATCCTCAAAATGGGATCACAAATTAAGATAAAAAAAGTTTTCACAGTTCTTACAGGTCCCATATGGTCTAGCGGTTAGGATTCCTAGTTTTCACCCAGGCGGCCCGGGTTCAACTCCCGGTATGGGAACTTCTTTTGTTTCTACCTGAGGGTAATCCCAAAAGGATGAATAAAGTTTCTTTCTACTTCAATCATCTGTATTTGCATCAAAAAAATGTGCAAGAGTCAACAATATGTCAAACTTTCACATCGCAGGCTTATATTACACAGTTATTTCAAGGCAGCTTCACATTAACTGGATAATGCTGTGCAAGACAGACATAACTCTGACAAGAAATATTATGGAAATCTAATATTGCTCATACTTATTCTAACATATCTTGTTACCTCCCCCAGTGATCCCAACCACACTGCTAATAAAATCTGAATGGGATCTTCTACATTTAGCTAATGATAATCACATCCTCACCAATTTCACAACAATGACTTTGGGGCTTGCTAAATGTAAAAAATAAAAATAAGAAGACATTACATTGTTCATTCAATATGAAGCATCCATGAAACTTCATGACATATTTGAGATTGTGTAATGTGTAGAAAACCTCTTTGTCTTTCAAAATCTTGCTCATTTGGCATATGCCCCCTTCGGTGATATTGAACAGAATGAACAAGTAAGCATCTATGGACTTATCTGTGTAATTTTGCAAGATAAGAGAAACTCAAATGTCTTTTGAAGGGGTCTTTCATTTTTTATTTCTCCTGTAATGAGAGGTAGGTAGCCATTGTTCCCTGCTGCGTCTTCTTCTATATTGACACATTCTTGTTTCAGAGACATCTTATCCACTCCCTGTGGCCTTCAGTGCCACCTCGCCACTGTTCTTTATAGATTCAACCCCATGGTAAGTCTAATCTTTAGACACAGCAAGCAAAGTTGCAGTGATCCCCTTTCAAAAGACAAGACAAGGGGAGGTTGAGTTCACAGAATATGACATATGTCACAAAACAGGATCCCATTATACTGATATGACTCTTCCTGAGGCATTCTATTGACAACCCACAGCAGGTGATTGCCGATTAATCTCTCCACCACACTGACATTCAGTGTGTCAAAGCGAGTACTGGGATGGATAGTGTAGTGCTACGTTGAGACTTTGCGGAGGGATAAATACACACAACACCAAACAGTTTCCACCTAGCATTCAGCACAGCTGGTGAACTACTGCCGTGTCTCACATAAGAGGAGGAAATCCTTTTCGAGCCAGGAAATTCTGCCTGTGTGTTCATAATTGCCTAATTGTTCTCACTACAGTATTACTGTCAATTTTCAGGTAAATAAAAAACTGCTTTGCTTGGTATTGTTGTCAGATAAAAGAGGGACAACAAATGTGCTTCTTTTACTAAGGAAGAGTTAATCATTCAAAAATGAATGCTATTTAGTTTACGTTAAAGTCCAAGTTGCTTTTCTGAAATATGGAGTGACCAAGAAAGCCTAGTTAAAGAAATAGACTGAAATAGCTTAACTGAAATAGACATTCATATTCAAAGGTCTTGTGCATTTTAATTTATATTTATGGCATGTTGGAGCTATACAAGGTTTAGCTAATTTTGTAAGGGTGTAATCAGTGGAAAAAAAAAGTCCAAATAAATTCTTAGCAAAACAAATAAGATCACCCTAATTTGTCATCTAATTGGCCAGTAATTATGTCATAAATCATTATGACAATGACAGGTAGCTCCAATTATGCATGTCATGGTTGGGACAGCGCATTGTCAGATGCTGTCATTCTTAGATATTAAACTGCATAAAACTCACCTTGTTTATTCAGTGTTAAAGCTGTCAAAGGCAGATAATTGAAGAATTTCTTATCTGAAAAAAAAATCTATCAATTTCTCTAAAGTGCACCTTTTATTTTTCTGATTGACATTGAAGCCATAAGTACTATGATTACATAATAATTAGAAATCTATCCATTAATTGTTTCACTCCATTCTGTTCAGGGGTCATGTGGCCAGCTGGTCAGCCAGGGAAGTGTCAAAGTGGATGAAACTGCATCTACTCACCATATGTTTCTAATGTATATTCATACTGTACATTTCCTCCTTACTGTACATTTATTCATCATGCTTTAATTTGACATTTTTCTTCATGGAGTATCGTAGGTTTGTTTGTGTTTGCATTGCAAAAGTGGTGTCTGTCCCAGCAGTCACAGGCATTGACTTCCATTCATTTTTCCTTCATTTCTTTGGCATTTACCCTAGACCTAACAATGGCCAGTACATGTCCAACCCTAAACCTAACCTAAACTCCGTTCATCTAATCTTACCCAAAACAACACTTCTTCTTATGGAGGTCCAGGCTTTG
>NW_006800154.1:898584-925821 GCF_000485575.1 Poecilia formosa
TCAGCCAGGGAAATGTCAAAGTGGATGAACTCACCATATGTTTCTAATGTTTATTCATACTGTACATTTCCACCTTACTGTACATTTATTCATCATGCTTTAATTTGACATTTTTCTTCATGGAGTATCGCAGGTTTGTTTGTGTTTGCACCCCCCGCCCCCCCACACACACACACACACACACACTGCACAACCAGAAAAAATTATATCTGTTTGAATTGTAGAAAATCAGCTTTTACAGGTTTTGCAGAGAGTCTGTTTTAAACTTGTGTTGCAGAGGCAATTGTTGGGGGCCACTTGGTCTTTAAACGCAATACCAGACAGAAGGAACCCTGCTGAAGTATGCCTTGTCTGACGTTCCCTCCTCTTTTGCACTGTGCATTTGCATTCTGGGTGCGTCTTATAGCCGACGGTGACAGCTATTTAGCATTGTATTTGAATAACTTTAAAAAGACCTCTTCAAAAGAGCGCAGGGATGGTAACAAGAGTAAGAACTAATAACAGATGGTGTTGAAACTCCATGTTCTCATCAGGGGGTATTGCAAGTCCTCATCCTTTTAAGCTGTGAATAATGAAGTGTGCTTCACATACTTGGTTTATCAAGCTCTAAACATCGTAAAATCTGATCAAGGCAAGTTAGAGTAAGTGGAACCGATCATTATGAATAAAATGTATCAAATGAATAAAGATCTGTAACCCTGAAATGTTTTTATTGGCCCCCTTACTTGAAAAGAGGAGGCGCTGCAAGCATTTACATCAGTTTATCAGAAAAAGTAACTGTACCAAATCACTATAGTACACAATATATAGCACAAACGTGGACCCATAACAAAATGTTTCTCAAGTATGTCAACAGAAACATTTTGGTAAATAGATCATGGCCCAAACAAAAAAGACAATGTTTTAGAAGTTGTAAAGGTAGTCACAATGTCTCTGAGAATAAGTCTACTCCCACACCGGAAATGTAGCTTTACATTTCAATTTAAAATCATTTTAAATTGAAGACGGTGCTCTTTGTGTTGCATTGTATTCAGGGAGCTCTGTGAGGGAGAACCTCAGCTTGGCGACTGCAGCTCTGAGGTGGAGCTGCGTACAAAAGGTAATGCTCAGTGAGAGCAAGCGTTTTGGCAGCCCCATTTGGCAGCCACGGGGAGATTAAAGAGTTTGCCAACATGCATGAATGAAACAGCAACACTCCATGTTTGTTTTTGATGAGGGGAATGGCATTGTAAGCTCAAGAATGTAACTTTTACATAATACTGCCCATATCTGGAATTGTATTTTTTTTTTCAACAGCTAGGAAAAACTTTGCAAACATACAGAGCTTGAACTTACTTGTTGTCTTCATTCCAAAGGTCTCCCTGCTCTGCATCATCCACAGTCTCTTGACCTTATCTCTGTAACTATATTCCCGTGCATCGTGGCAGCAAGTGCCACACGTAATTGGACTGTTAGACTTACGCCTGTTGTCTGCGTCTTTTCGTTTACTGTTACCTCCTTCGCACTACCCCTCAAACTTTGTAATCATTCCATTTGCTTTTTAAACCAATGTATCCACTTATTTCTTAGTGTTCTCAGCCGTCCCCTTAAGACTCACTATTTCTGTTGCTCGTCTCCCCTCTGTTTATGGAGACGGCTGTCGCCAGGCAGTGGGTGGTGCAGACAGAGGCAGGGATTAGAGGTCACTTCACAAGTGTAGCTACTAATTACCAGAATTGTAATGAATATTTTCAAAGGGAGATGCTGTGGACACGCAATTCAGACCCTTCATTTCATCTTGTGTTTTTTTTTTTTTTTTTTTTTTTTTTTCTATTTCTAGCCGCTTCTCCCTCAGATCTTCTCCAAAAACACTCGGTGACTTCTATTTCCATGGACACAGGCGCCTCCCCGCACCTGCGTGAGCATGTTTTGCAACACGAGCCCCACTTGGACACATCCACATTGTTGTTTCATTCTAGAGATGACATTTAATTCCACGCGTGCAGCTTTTCCCGGATCAGTTTTCAACATTTATTACACCTGCTGACCTTAAAGTGAAGTCTCTGAGATGCAAAATTGTCCACTTATGTCTAGTAGCATTAGGAACAAGTACAACTCTGTGCAATCTCTTGTTTCTCTATTTCTCTTTCTCTTGTTCAGATACACACACAAATGCAAAATAGCTTGGAGTTGAATGCATTGCTTTCCTCCCTGAATAAGAAATATGCTCTTAAAGTAAAGCTCTAAAAAACTTTATTTTTTTCTGAAATGCACTTTAAGTAATAGATTTTAATTTTAGCCAGTTAAAAATGAGAAAATTAGCACAGATACTAACGATTTACTGACCTCAGCATATCAAATGCTGCAACTAATACTAGCATCTATTTTCTGGTAATTCTACATCACTATTTGACCATATATACAACACTGAACATTCATCTTTTGATTGTTAGTTGAATGTTATATATGTAAAAACATACTAATTTGAGAAGGTGATATCACAACAAAAAAATAATCTGCCCCATCCTAATGCAGAACAGAATTTGCCACACAAAATAAATATCATATTGTTGGAATTATATGGAGTTGAAGATTTAAAAAAAAAAATCCATTTATAATTTTATGATTTATTGTCATTCCAATTGAAATGGTTCTTTAACAATATGGCTATTAGCTTCCCTTCTCTTTTCTTTAGCTGTTGTCAACACATTGGCGGATGCATCAGTTACCAGTTTACAGCCGATTATGGTCAAATTCAGCTCTAAAACTTGAACGAGATCTAGTCAGGTCAGTTCCTCTCACATATGTGCAGGTTTTTGTCCCGGCTAGTTGTGCTGACTGTCCCCAATAAATGCAGATTGGTGCAAAATTAGGCAAAAAATATCTTGTGGCGTGATCTTTAACTTTAGAGAGCTATATCATTTTCAAACAAAAACATTTTAGTTGAAGAATCGACTTACCGGTACCGTATTTGGACATTAACACACCAAAGAAATATCATTAAAAAAAAAATGTTTGGTGCTTTTATTGCATAGAATGTCTCTCAGGCTTTAAATATAAAAATCTGAATGAAACTTTTGAAATTTTTCTGATGGCGGAGCCGATACAGTTTCATCCTGCCAGCTTAATCCTTTAATTTGCCTTCTGAATCTCAAGGCGTCACTCACAGATAGATCACCATAACCTACTGTGCAGCGAAGGTGTTCAGTAGAACCTTTGATTTACAATTTCAGTCTGTAAGTACATCTCTTCCATTTCCAACATCTGAGAGTATCGGCTATAGGTGGCTCTTCTTGTGTGCAGCATGTGCATGAGGGGTTGAAAAATAACAAAAAGAGAAATGTCTCGTTTCAGGTGATGATATTGCAGTCTTGATTGATGCATAGTTCTGCCTCTACCGAGGAATCAATGACATGGTTGCCGGTATGAATCAAGCTCACAGCTGTCAGGACAGTGAAGCACAGCTTGGCTAAGAACTGAGACAGGTGGATGGATTGTTTTAAGCAAAATTAAACAACTGTGGATTGCAAGACATATTGAAATGTTTATTTCATTTTATTTTCTTTGGTGAGGGAATGATGACCATAATAGAGGCTGAGTAAACATTTTGTCTTTTTCAGGGAGATATTTTCTAAATGAAAATAATTTTTCTTTGCATAACATCTTTAGTTAGCAAAATGTAAAAACTGATTAAAGTAGGTTTTTAATACAAAGGGATTGATACAAGAAACACTGAGACGTGAAGCCCACTTCTTTTTCTCTCAAGCACTGCTTCACACTGTCTATTATCTGCCTTAAAATGAAGAAAAGCTATTATAGAATCAAGAAGTGTATGCTATAAACTAAAGAGCTCCTTTTATGACATCATAGTTACTCAAGTATCAATTTTAGCTTTTGTGCAAAAATAACTGGAAAGCATACATTTATCTGACTGGGTGTACAGACCTTAAAAAAATGATCTACATTCAATGCATTATAGCGCTTATATGGTTAATTCTTTTTTTGTATTACTGGTTTACTGAGAAGATAGATAACACATGTCTTACCGCATACCCCAGGGTTTATCAAATGCAGTGCATGCATTACATAGAAAAAATAAAAAATAAAAAATTGCAGAAAGAGGAAGATTCACTCATTTGTGACTTTCCAATAATTGGCCAAAAGTGTCTGTGTTCCTGTTTCACTCTATGTGTGCTCCAAATGCAAATCCTGAGAAGAAGCTGTTCAGTCATCACTGTAGATTTTAGTCAGTTAAAAAGCATCTCGACACAATGAGTGAGCATTGTTTCAAGAAACGTAGGGGTTGGAAATAATATGTCTTTCTTCTAAGTCTATTAAAAAAACTCTTATGAATGAATCTGCATACACTCATCTTTGATCTTTTGATTGTTGTATTTTTCAAATCCAAATTGAAATAAAGTGTCTCGTGCGGTGGATCATATAGAAGGTGCTGCAAAAGGGCAAGTTTTGTCCAAATTTATGGTTTCATTCTTATTTTCATCAAAACTCAAGGAAAAGCCACAGTGGAAATTGGCTCCTTTTAACAATTTGGGAACACTGTTCTCACATACTAAATAGATTTATTTTCATGTGCTCATAAATAATGACAAAGGCAAATTATTTATTTGATCATATTCGGATACTGACTTTATATCCAGTAAAGTTTTAGAAGAACAAAAAAATAAGATTTGTTTTGCATCTGCCTTCTGAAAGTCTCCTGTCTTGCCTCGTGAGCAGACAAATCTTCAGATCCCCCTATGCAACTTTTTTTTTTTTTTTTTTTTTTTTTTTTTTAGAAATAAGTGCTTTATGGAAAACAGTCAAATAACTGCAAGCCCAGACATTGGAAACTGATGGTCATTTTAATATCTGCGTTTCACTATTACCAGCAAATTATAAAAACAGGTGCTGATCATTTTGCTGTTTTTCCTTTCTAAAACGTTTTGGCCCTTTTGTGCCAACTCTTTTTCAGTCCAAGCAGGATACTCCAACCATGCCTTGACTGCATCTACACCAGGTACATGTTGTACTTCCAATCAAGTGACTTGCATCAAAAGATTAAAAATGGTCTTTTGTAGAGAAATATCTTTATGCCACTCAAACAGGTGACATCTTTATTGCTTCTAACTAGATTATAATTTGTTGCATTTTCATTTACTTCTCTTTTTCTCTGGTTTTGTGTTATTTGTTATGCCAATATTTTTAATAACATACCTTTCCACTCTTGGTAATTGACTACACTGCAAGTTAAATTTGTCTGCCAAACTTAATGCTAATAATTATGGAAAAACTAGAGAATCTAATTATATTTGATATTTGGACATTTTCAGGGTTGTATTTATTAATTGTTTTTCTAAGAATGTCTTTAAATACTGAAAACAAATCAAGTCTGTTAGAGTATTGTTGAATATATACAGTTAATGTTCACAAACCTGGTAAATTTAAATTTGAATTATTTTAATTTACCCAAAAGATAGATTGTTATAGGAAATGAGAAATATGACATGTCCAAAAAAAAAGCACTAATGAAGTTTATGTTCTGTTCTTGTGTTTGTTAAATTTTTAAAAGGTTATGCCATAAAAATGTAGCCTTCTCAATAAAACATGATTGAATCAAATCCTTTTTGTAATTACTGAGCAGCTATTTGCATATTTCATTTGAACCACATAACACGTCTGATAATATTTTATCCCTGACGAAAAAATAGCAGTTTCTTTATTTAAAAAAAAAAAAAAAAATTGGTACATCTTTTATACAATTGTCTGAACGGCACATATGTTTTCATCAAACAGATTCTGAAGTCAAAGTTGAAACGCAATCAGATTCTTTGCATCATTACAATATTCATTATTCTTTTAGGCTCCTCATTTAGATCCTGTTGTGAAAGATCTGTAACAGGAATCAGATCTCACACATACAATCTGTTACATAGAAGCCAAAGCCTTTGATTCTGTTCCCTGTTGGCAACATCAGCTTGAATTTTGGGAGTGTGTGAATCCTAACAGAAGGGTCAAAGCTGCAGTGGGAAACAACATGTGTGGGACACATCTGAAAAGATTTTCAGCTTTGATATTCAGATCAGCCAGTGCCCTGCTGAAAAGAGGCTTAGTATAGCCACAAACTGGAGTACATGCATGAAAAGGCATATTGACTCTGTACAAACTAAACACACACAGAGGTCTGATTGCTTTAATCTTACTTAATGACTCAGAGTAGGACCAAGGTTGAGGTTTCATGAGTATAAATGTATAATTTTGAGCTACAGCGTGCTCAATTTATTCAGTAATAAGAGAAACTCATCATTCCTTTGCCATTTCCTTTCCAGGTATCGTCCAACTCTTTTAACAACTGTGTTATAAAGGAATTGATGAACTCCTTGAGGTTGTTTTCAGATGCATTTATTGACTCACACATTGCAGATAATCTATGTCTGACAGAGAGCTTTTTGTATTAGTGCACATTAAAGTCTTTGAATACAATTTGACTTCTTCAAACAGGTCATTTGTATCATAAAAATATCAATGTGGAAACAAGTTCCCTACTGAAAATAAAGAATGACACATTTCCTGTTTGAATTTAAATATGGTTTTCAGTAATTTGCCTGTGTAGCTCAAGACAGGACAGGACTTCAATCGTAAATTATTTAAATTACACCTGAGCATAATGAAATTTGACTTCTTTTTATTTGTTCTCTCTCTCTCTCACAACTGGAAGAAAATCTGTCCACCCTTGTTTTGTCCACCTGTTCAGTATATGCATAGGTCAGCCAAGCTAACTTGTGAATAAGAACCCCCCAATGTGTTGTCAACTTTCTAAAAAAACAAAAAAAAAACAAAAGAACACCATAAGCTTTTTCTGCAGTTTGGACTACATTAAATCTTATATTATGTCGGACAACGTTAAACAGGTTTTGATGCCCATGTGCATCACTGAGTACCAACAGCTGATTACGCTTCAGTCGGTTCACTGGTTTCTCCTGCCTAAACAACTGCGGTAGTTCCTGACTTTTTACAGTCAAGGCTGTAGTTTTTGGAGATGCTTTGACCCTGTAGTCTATCAATCAAAATCTGGGTCTTGTCAAAGTTGGTCCAATCCTATACTTGCCCATTTTTACACTTCCAGCACATAAACTTCAAGGACAGAATCTTCAATGGCTGTCTAATACATCCTACTGACAGCCAGGTGCTATAACAACATAATCAATGTTTTTCCCTCCACCATTCTGGGGGTCAGTAAATCTCTCTTTTCTATAATGTATAAAAATAGTTTATAATTTTCCTGCAGCGTAATACTGCAAAGCTTATCAAGAGGACGTATTCATGTTTTACACAAATCTGAGTAATATCCCTTCTAATATTTTCATGTCATATTTAATTTTACTTGTTAAGGTTTCACCCACAGGAATTTTAGCAGTAATAGATCAGTGTGGTCTGCTCCCATCCTCTCTTTGTTTCAGTCTAATTTCCCTTGTCTAACCTAACTGCCCTCTACGTTTCCTGGTGGTATCTCATTAGAATACCTATTGCTCTATTTCTAAACAGACCGGCATCAGTGGGAGAGCTTTATTGTTAGCAAAGCAAGCCAAAAAAATTGAGTTACTGCTTATATTGACCCACAATATGTGTTTCTGACCCACAATGAGTCATGCAAGAAATTTCTAATTTAAAGAAGGGGTTACGTACATGTGCATAGTCCTTCACAACAGTCCTCGCATTGCAGACAAGTAGATTTTCTCTCCACATGCATAATATCATGCATGCTGAATTTATAGGCAAAACGATCAGGCCTCCGGGGCTCAAAGGGCTGGCTTAGCGCCTCTCTGCACAGCCTCAGCTGCTATGGCCAGCATACGCTTGTGATTGGCTTGACAGCTTCATTAAAAAAAAGAGAAGGTGATTGCTTTCTGTTCCATTCTCGCAGCATGCATGACTAACCAGGCTCAGCTGTCAGTAGGAGGGACCCACTCGAGTTTCTTTCCATTGGATTTATGTCAGTTTTAATACAAAGCTCTTACATAAGGATGGCTGTACCTTTCACTGCTGTCCTGTTATCTCAGGATTTTAACAAAGATGTTCACCGTGTTTACATGCACACAAAAGAACAAAATTGTAAACAGTTCCTTTTAAAAGTTTTTGTATCCCTGGAACTTTTTTTTTTTTTTTGGCATTTTGAAGAACTACAGTCACAAATTTTAATGTGTTTTATGTGAAATAATTTTTGCATATTTGACGGAAGAAAATGGATGCATGGTTTTCAAAATATGTGCACCAGCACATCTCAAAACAATGTTGTTGTTTTTTTTATTATTTCTATTCATACCCTCTACTTTGATACCGAAGAATAAAATTCATTGCAAAACGTTAGTAAACAAATTGCGTCATGAAGATCAATGTTCATGTCAGATAGGTCAGGGATAGGGTTGTGAAGAGGAGGGATAAGCTGCAGACCAACATCACACGTTTTAAACATTTAATCACATATGTGACACTCATTTGGTCAGATGGTTTACGTTAAAAATATTGTGTAGAGAAAATGTAACATTGCTAATCACCCTGACCACACAATGCATCATGCTGTGGTGATGTATTTTTTTTCTTTTTTTTTAGCAGATGCAGAAAAGTTGATCCAAGTACATGGGAAATGGAGGAGCTAAATTAAGGCAAATCATGCAGGGAAAAAAAACAATGACAAAAAAGCTCATAGTTAAATGGTATAGATAAAATTGTATTCCTGAGTATAATTACTCCTTCATACTCCAGAAATGATGTTTCTGGAGTATGAAGTCACGGCTTGAAAATTGCAGGTCACACATACTCTCTAACCAATTTGCCTGTGCTTGAGCATCACTGCAAAAATGACATAGTCCATAACCCCAATGACTTCCTGATGTAATTTCAGTGGCAAAAGGAACTTTGAGATGAAACAGAGCAATAAATTCCGTGTTAGCAGGAAACAATCTAAATGTTTCAAACTTCATTACTTTTTCAACTCACATCTCTCAGATATGTTTTTTTTTTCTTAGAAACTGATTTTAATTATTTGTCTTCTGTTGTTCTTTTAGGACTTTCCAATCTTTTTTTTTTTATCTGCATAGTTTCACTAAGAAACTCGTTTAGTTCTTATCCTTAAAATTAAAGCACAAATCTAATCTCCTCTGCTTGTTCTAGCTTATTCTGACTACCATAAGAAGTAAGGCCTGCGTTTGAAGAAAAATCAAAGTTTGATCTTTTTTTCTAATCGTACAGCCATTACACAGTTGATTACATAGCTCTATCTAGCAAAATACTATTTTTTTTCTTCATTTACAATTTACATTTCTCCAAAGGGCTATTGAATGGTGAGGCTTCTGTCTTTGATCATCACACTCAGCTATCAGTTGAATGTTTTGCAGAGACCTAGTTTCACTAAAGTAAAGTTTTCAACTTTTCTCACAAAGTTAACCCTAATTGCTGACCAATTCTGATAAAATATTACTTGGCATTTAGTTTTTAGAATAGAATATAGTGTTGGATTTCCATTTCTGATTTACAGAAAGCACAGGAACGTCTCCATGACTGGCTAGGTCAAAAAAAGGACGGGTAGGTCTTTTCTGTGGATTTAGCAGAGCCACACCTCTGACACAAACATAAAATGTAGCATTGATATCCTTTCTCTTTTCTATGAAATACTTTTTTTTTCCATATGGAGGATTTAGAATTGGAAGTGTATGTGCATGAGTGGTGAGAGTCAAAAAATATTGGATTCTTGCTGTGACAATCATACAACAGAAGAATGCAGTTTACAGGAAAGAAAGAATAGTCTAAAAATGTACACCACTTCACTTCAGCAAGCTACTCGCCGCATGCAGAACCATTCTAAGAATGACATTTGTTATTTGAACAAATTGTTGTTACCCCAAACACCTGCTATTAGGTTCATTTGCATAATCTATAGACCACAATGCATACTAAATGACCAGCAGTCATTTAGAGAGATTTAAAGCTTGCTGATCACTCAAAGCGATTTTACGGTGCAACTCTCATTCACCACTGTGCTCACTCAAACATGCTCACACATCGGAAAGCAGATCAGTGTAGATTGTGGGGTTCAATGTCATGCTTATGGAAACTTTGACATGTGCTGGGAGGAAGATGGAATCAAACGCACAAGCTCCTGATTGCCAGAGAACTACTTCTTCCACCCTTCCTGCTGAGCAGCAGTGTGCATGTAGATGTTGAGCATAGTCTTTTCTTTTCTTTTCTGGTATCTTAAGTAGATTATTTCGAGAGGAAGATGGGTTTATAAAATGCTTTATGTACACAACAAAAGAAATGTCTGTAAATCAAGGTCTAAATTATATTGAAACCTACCTGGCAAAAACAAGTAGCATAAAAAAAATATATATATATCACAAAATCATCACATCGTGCCCAGATATGAAAAAAATGAGAAACCAAGTCACTAAAATCTATCAATCTGGAAGAGGTTAATCACTTATGTGGCTCGAGGGTTCCAGCAAATCAATTTGCTGTGCTGGAGCCCTAGTCGATTTGTGGATAATTTGTCATTATCCACAAATCGACAAAATATTGAACAGTGGTACCAGCCTACCAAAGCTACGTCAACGCCACACTGAAGACCTATCTAGAAGGTCATCATGGGACCCAGAACAATGTCTAATTGCAGGAGGCCTCACTTGCCTAACAGTCAACATTCATGATTCAACAACAATAAGATAGTTCTTCCATGTTTTCTAATGTTCCACGTGTCCTTATCAAATGTGTAAATATAAATACAACTAAAGATGTTCATTAAAAAAAACAGCATTACAGGTCTAGCTTTCTCTATTTATTTGCAACCAACTTTTTTTCATATTATTTACAAACATTTAATATGTGTAGAATGGCTGTTACGTTTCTGAATCAATTGGGGATTGATGCACTTTGTTGGTGCATTAGAGTATAACATATAAATTCACCAGTGCTTCAGGGAGATCAGACTTTTGACTGGTGCTTGACGGGATTTGAACCCAGGACCTTCTAAGACACCAGCACTGCCACTTAACCAGTTTGCAGTCACCGATCTCACCCAATAAAGAAAATCAAATGCAATGTTCCACCAGTTGCGAAGAAAGTGGATTTGAATTTATCAATTGTAACATAGAGGTTGTTATTCAGGCAACCCATAGCTTCATTTAAAATTCTCACATTTCGTAAGCAATTACATGGCTTTCCTAATCTCGTGTTTCAGACAGTCAGAGAGACAGCTGCTGAAGTGTTTCATTCTTATCTCTTCTGCCCGCTGCAGTTTCCTCTCTGTCTTTGCTCACTTCTCCTCCATCTTCCTCAAGTTATATGTCTGGCATGTGTGGTGACAGCGAGTCCTTGGCTCACATTGGCTCTACTTTTCAGAAGATAGAGTACATGCCAAGAATTATCAGAGCTAGGTCTGCACTGACTTTTTTGTTTTGGCAGAAGCCTACCTTTCAATGTGTCATTGCAGCTTTGCCCACAGTTTCAGACAGGCTGCTTAGAGCAAAAATATCTCAGTGTCTCAACCACAGCTGTTTTATATAAACGTGTCGCAAAACCAAATTCTTCCGCACACGAGCCTGGATTTAACAGGCTACACCTTGGATTGGTCAAACCATATATCTGCAGTTGGACAGTGAGCTCTTCTTCTTGTGGACCGCTAGGCGAGTGATATGTAACTATGTATCTCATATTGCAGCACAACTTCAAACACAAACCGAAGCAAATTCCAAAAATCAGTGAGTAGATAAAACAAAAGACAAAAGTAGAGAAGAGGATGCAAAGTAAGAGTTTCAGCAAAAAGGTTAATCAGAGCATTTACTACTCCTCTAAAACGTCACAATTTAAATCAAATTATTCCTAATGTTTGTGTTAAACGTATTACAGATAAAGGCGCTCTTTTCCATGTGCAGAGCTTCAAACTTACTATGTTCATCTTTCGCTTGATTGAACAGGATGTGCCAGTGGACAGTAAACTCTGCTTGCCGCACATTTTTCCTGATGGCTTCAAATGACCCACAAAGAGAAAGAAGCTTGTGAGTGTTTGCCTTTTACAGGCTCCGAACTGGAAGAACACAGAAAGACCAAAGAGAAACGAAAGGATAAAACTATTGAGCAACAACCTGGCAATGGAAAAACTGACTTACGTAGCTAAAGGGAAGACTTCAAAGATATTTGGTTTCTCTTCCTACGTCTTTTTATGTTGTTTGTATGTCGGTGTAGCAGAAAAATTCTAATAAAGATTTCTGCAAAATTGTTAAGAAGGGTAAAATACGAATCTGTAGTGTTACTAGTGTTTGTCGTAACCTGAATATCTGAAAAAGATTAAGTTAAAACTGATTTACACTTTGTGGAGATTCATTTATAAAGTGTTTATTTTCATTTTCTACATGTAGCAACAATAACACATTCAGGGTTTTTTTTTCTTTCATAAGTGACTTTTTTGGATTTTTTTTTTTCATACATTTTTAACACTTTCCCAGAGTCAAGACTGTAAATATAACATTTCTACATCTAAAGCTCTTGATAAATCTGCAATGATAGAAGTGGTAAAATATTTAACAATGTGCCTGTGAAAACTCAGTCACCACCTGCCCCTCAAACACACTCAAAACTTATAAAACAGTTTTCTGACTAAAATAGCAAAGTTAGGCTGGATTGTCAGCTGAGACTACAATTTCCCCCGAGTCACCAAAGAATAATACGTTCAGCAGAAGTAATTCTCAGCATCACCTTTAATCTCTGGCAGATTTGCGGCTGTGTACTTGCCAGCCTACAGTATCAGTGGCATGTCAGCCACGTTTATTTTGGATGGCAGTTGCAATCTCCTCCCGTATCAAATGGTGGGTCAATCCATATCTCATTACTCTTTGCAAACAGTATCATCTTTTCTTTTTTTTTTTTTTTTTTTAGGATTCACAATGCATAGAAATAAATTTAGCTGTTTTAATATCTTGGATGGCTTATTTGATGGGTTGAGCTTTATATGAAGCAAAAAAAAAAAAAAAAAAAAATTAGAATACTGCAAATCATTTTTTTTTTTTTCTTCCAAAGCTGCAACATTTGAATTCAATGCCATTTCACACTCTGAAGCATTTATTAGTCATATTCTTATCTCAGCTTTTACTCCAAAATCTTTTTTTCCTTCTCATACCCGTCTTTGTTATTATTATTCACTTTTTTCCCCCCTGCGATGGCTCTGAAGCAGGCCTTTCTTGTGTGATTTACTTTCTATTAGGGGATTAAAAATCAATTATGCAGGAAGCCATGCGTAGGCGTGATTATAGCTGCGCATGACGGCACCATTCATCACAGGACCACTCATCTCTGCAGCCGTTAGCTACACAACACACAGGGACAGCCGTCCTTTACCGCGAACTCTGCCCCTCGTCTTTTAACCAGTCTAAATGAAGTAGATCCGCATTATATAATGAAATGAATAATTTGTCCAGTTTTGCAGTGAAAAAAAAAACACAAAAAAACACAGTAAAACGAAAACGAAAGTGAAAGTTTCTCATAATAAATTCAAATAATTTCAGATTGTTTTTGTAGGATAGATTCAGAGGCTTAAAAATGCCTGAAGAAACGTCCCAAGGTCACATCCAGTGTTTTATTAAATAAATCTCCATCCACTGTGTAATATTTGGATGCCGTCACTAACGTTTGGGGTGGGCTAGTTATGGTTGATCTCCCCATCCCAGTTAATGTTACAACCAATTGTGCTATGTTCCAAATATATTTAACTCAAAGTAAGACATTTTTGTAATCTCTGACAATATATTCTTTAAATATATTTACATGTGCATGTTTTGATTTGAAAAGTTAAAATGTGCAGTATACCATAAGGAAACCGACACTGTGAAACAGGATTTTTTTCCCCTTGATGATTTCTTCTTTTTTTTGCTTTTTTTTTTTGGTCACACTTAAATCTTGTCAAATCTCAGATAATCAAACAAATCTTCATAGATTAATGAATTGTCATGAACTCCCGGTAATCATGAAGTGTGATTAGCTACATTTTTTGGAGGGAAAGTACTCTCAGAGTAAACAATCAAATAATTTAATTAGACCACAAACCAGGTTAGAAAGTGTTTCCCTTTTGATGTTCTGCAGAATTTTAGTGACACAAATGTTTCTTTCTCCCGCACTGCAACTACTAAAACCAATTTAGTTTCACTGGGTCAATGATTATTGTCTTAAAAATCGATGCTCATTTCTGCTTCCTGGTTACTTTGAAGAATGACTCTAAAATGTTTCATTTATACTTCATTTACATTCAAATGATGTCTGTCCACACCATTTGATGAAAAAAAAAACGACACAATCCATCATAATTCCAGGTTTTGCTAAAAGTCAAAGGTGTCACTGGTTATTGGACAATTTTCATATAATATTTCTCAAAATATCTCTTTGAAACAATTTGTAAAGTGCAGCTTTCCATGTCCTTGCTTATAACAACATGATGTTCTTTGCACTTCTGGATTCTGGACACTCCCTTAAACACTCAGAAGCTCAGATATGTATCTGTAACCATTTCCACCAGAACAGTAGAACTGCAAAGCTCTGGAGAGATCTCTTTGATTTCAGCCGATGTAAGTTTTCTTGTTTAATACTGAGAAACCTTTTCATATGTAATCAGTTAGGATTAACTCAGCTGATATTGTTTTGTTCTAATGGGAGCAGGGTGGTTTAAAATGCTAACAGATTTTAGATTTTTCTTCACCTTCCAATACTTGTTGCTCTCAATTTCCCTCGTGTTTTCTATTCTTATATGTTATTTCGCTTTAAACCCCGTCAGCTCGTTTTTGGACTAATTTGTTTTGATTTCTTTGTATGTGTGAATTACTTGGGCTGTTACTCTAATAGCTCCATTAGAAATATTGTAATTAAGAAAAACACTTGACGTGTGCTTTTTCAGCTGAATATGAGGTTTTTTTTGTAAATTTAATGTGTGTCGCATTTACCTCTTAGCTGTTGCTGAACAGCTTTACTCATGCCATTACTCCTGACGTCATGCCCTTCAGAATAAATTACACAGAAATGAAATGAGAGTGATAAACCATGTATTATTTCCTTTAGTGGTATTTGTTGCTACGTGTAGAAATTACTTTTGACTTTAACATGCAGTCTTTTAGTCAAATATGGCCCACAGATTCTTGCTGTACCTCAATAACTCATATTTCACACTGTCATAAAAGTAGCACTGAAGCTTCTCACACTTTGTTTTTTTATTATTATTATTATTTCAGTACACTTCTGGAATAGATAGATGAAACAAAGGCATTTTGCCCTTTGCCCGCTGAGAGTCCTTTTGAAAAACTTTTTAAAAACTATTGTAGAGTTTTAAAGCTATACTGCAGTGTGCTGAGGAGAGAGCTGCAATCCTTGTAAGGTTGACGGGAAAAACCATTGGGTGATAAAGGTAGTCTTTTAGTGAGGATGCATTCTGAAGGCCCTGGAGGCCTGGGCACAGGAGGTGCACTTAAACAAGCCCCCTTTCATCCTGACATTCTATCATATTCAAAGCCAACCAAGTCTGTATAAGATACATCCTACACAGGTGCAGTTTTGCATGACAGACGACACAAGATTCCTTCCTGTCCCAATCTACCTCTCACCAAAGAAAGAGCTGGAGACGGAACAGCGAGAGTCATGCAAATGTAACATTTTGTCTCCACATTTTTTTCTTTTTTCTTTTCTCACATGTTAAATTTTCCCAAAAGTTCTTCATGGTGTCATTAACTTTAGTGGGGTTTTTTTTTTATATCTCTGTAAAATATTTAACTATACAAATTTGTAAATAAAATTTATTTGTTTATTCATTCATTCTTTAGTTCAAATTTACTCCTATTAATAGTGTTGCATTGTTTTTTTTGTTTTTTTTTTTGTTTCACAGCATCACCTGTTTCTTGAGGGCAAAGACTCAACTGATCAAGGTTTTGCAAAGTTTTTTTATAGAACCACTGATCAGACCCCCTGCTGCATTGACACTTCCTCGTAGTCTAGTTCTAGGCTTCAAAACATAGCTCACAAAAAGCCGTTTTTATGGGAGGGGAACAATGACTGCGAGGCAGAGCATCTGATCTGAAAAGCCTTCAGTGGAGGTCACATCTACAGGAGTATGCAACTTATTTTATAAAAAGATTTTTTTTTTTTTAACTGAGAGTTGTGAATTTTTATATCGAACCAAGCTCAGCCCATGCAACTATTTTGAGCGTAAATGTTCAGTTGAAATAGTATAACCATTTTTTTTTTAACTAGCATGCACTGCAATGTCAAAGCTGGGCTGCATGTAGCATATTCTACATCACATGAAACTTGTCAGAGTTTAGCGGAAGATGGAAGTACAAGACAGTCCTAGAATAAAACCTCTTAGAGGTTGCAAAAGACTAAATATTGGGGCAAGGGTTGACATTTCAGCAGGACTATTTGAATTTGGTCTAGACTGCAACATATACATAAACATGTGTTTTAGAATGGCCCAGTCAAATTCAACTGAGAATCTGTGGCAAATCTTGTAAATGGATGTCCTCAGGTTGTTCCAACCATACTGAACTTGAACAAGTAATGGTGAGCATTTTAAAAGTTACTTGTGGACCCTAACTGCATTCTACAAATGTTTGACCACATTATTCTGATTTTATTTATGAAAACATTCCACATTATCACGTTACGCTACTTTGTGCTGGGCTCTTAAATAAATACTTTAGAAATGCAAATAGAGGTTTGTGGTTGTGATCTGATGAACTGCAGGATAATGTGAATGCATGGAAGGCTCTGCTCTAAAGCTGCGTTATTGCAATCAGGTTCTGCTGTGTTATTTATCACATTCAAAAGATGTTTTAATTGTCTCTGAAATTCTTTGAAGTAGATGCAGCAATGTTTGCCTTCCCCATTGTACAAACTGATAATATTTGTATTTTAATAACTACCCAGTGTTGTCACAACAAGGAAAGCAATGTTAACCCTCTCAGTGCTAGGATTTTCACTTCCCTTTGTTTGCGCATTATATGCACTCACAGAAGCACTCTCTCACACACACACGCACACACACACACACACACCTACACACACTCAACCCCCACTCACGGCTGCAAGAGTCCAGACTTGTGGAGAATGGCACGTCTGTTTACTCTGAAAGGTTCAAAGATAATTTACCTGGATTAGAGAAGCCATCTGTGCCTGCCATCCCAGATTGCTTTGGAGGTGTCTCAATAAATACTGAGTAGGCTTCCCGGTAGACAGTGCAATAGAGGTTTGAACCAGAGCAGGGTTTAATGCTCCTTTTTACATCGGTTTTTAAAGGGTGACCGCTAGTAAGATTGCTGGACCTCTGCTCAGAACGGTCCTGACGAATCTTGGTGTTTGTTCTGCTCCTGATCATAAAAATGGCAGTGAAGATGGAAGTTTGAAAAAAAGTTTTTTTTTTTTTAGAGAGGCTTTGTATGCAATTACATGGATGAGTCAAGATACTAAAATTAGTATATCTGTTTTGTTTTTTAGCCACATTAAATCTTGAAACTAATGCAAACCCCGGTGTGAAAGTTTTCAGTTTCAGGTTTGACTTCTGATATCCATTCGTCGGCTGCTTTCTTACACAATGCTACATTATGGTTGGGACCCATTTTGCCATCAGAGCTGCCCTAATTTTTCAAGGCATAGAGTCAACAAGTTCTCAGAAACATTCCTCTGAGATTCTAGTCCATATTGAATAGACAGAATAACACAGCTGTTGCAGATTTATTGAATGCACATCCATAACGCAGATCTCCCAAAGGTGCTCTTTTTGATTGAGATCTGGTGACTGTGGAGGCCTTTGCTCCAGTGGTGCGAAACTATAGGGCAAATAAATATTCCCCCATCCCATGACAAAACCAACACCAACCCGAATCGCTGACGGATGCCAAGATGCACGGACGCCTTAATGTTGTTCATGCCTCGCATCTGAATTTCACAACACCAATCGGTTACTGTAAAATTTTGGAGAGCCTGTAAAAAATTGTGGTCTTGGTTTCTTAGTCTCAGCAGACAGAGAGTAGCTGGTAAGGTCTTCTTTTGCTACACCGTCTCTAGTGCAAAGGTTTAATGTGTTGGGCATTCAGAGATAGTATTTAGTATACTTTGGAATTGACAAAATCTTTGAGCTACTGTTGCATACCTGTTTTGTGAATCAGTTTGCCTATTCTTTAACAATATCATCAAGGCATTTTTCATCCACACATATACAGCTCACACAATATTTTCTCATTTGTCTTTCTTTTTTTTTCTCAAAACCAGACAGATACCTATCCCTACTGGGATGTATTGTATCTATCCCAGTACATCCCAGTAGATCAACAAATATCAGTCTGATATTATGTTCAAAGTCACCAAAATCCTTTTCTTTCCCTGTCTGATGATAAGTTAAAGTAGCAGATTAGTGTATATACTCACATTTGTGTATGCTGGAAAAAGTATATGGAGTCAAAGCAATCGTTAAAATAATGGTAAACCTTCAATTTAGAGTTACAATAAATATTGTCAATGAGGCTTTCTTTACTGCCTTACTGTGCAAGAGCAGATCTCAGGACAAGGCTTGAAAAAAATATATAATAAAATTGTAACATTTCTGTGACCAGTTGTTTTACAGACTCAAAGAAACCACTCATCTTTGCAGAATGAATAAATTTGCAACCTCCTATTTGGGTCCCATCTAGAGCGGTAAATAAGACTGAACTGTTTTGGTGTTAACATTCCAGACGTCAAATGTAAAGCTTTTTTGTGTGGGAGCTGTTTGGAAGTAAATAAGTGGCTCAGACAGCTTTAGCCACTGGGAGAGTTCTAGCTGTATATAACAAAAAAGAAAAAAAAAAAAAAAAAAAGAATGATCAGATGAAGAAGAAGGTATTGATTTTTTTCAAAAAGCTGAACCTTGTGGTTTCTTGAAACATGCTGAGGCGCAGAAACACCTTCCCACCTTTCCTTCATGCTAACTAGCCAGATACTCTTTCAGAATCACCTTCATTCGCACACATGAAAGTTAGATCAATTTAGACATTCAGCTCATTGTTTGTCTACTGGATCATAAGCAGGAGGTTGAGGGATATGTCACTAAACTAGTTCACGAGGCTTGTGCATGCTTTAGGAGCACATTGGATGCTCACTGTAGACAATGTCAAACAGTGCACAAATATTTAGACAGACTGCACTAAGCTGACAGGAAAGTTCTCCTTTGTTTAATCTTATTTATCTATCTATCTATTTTTAGCTTGGACTTGTAGCTTTGTCAGGCGGATCCAGCTCCACACGTATAAGCAGAGACCCAGTCAAACATTCTCATGAGCTCGCCTTGCTTTTCTACAACAGATAATGGCTGTGTCTGTGGTGAGATAATGAAGACTGCGGCTCATGAATCTGTGGCGTGATGAATTTGCCTTTATGAGGAGACCAGGGGATCTATATTCTGCTGATGCCATGCTCACTCTGAGCTCCACACACAAGCCTTTCTCTCTCCTATATATCTGCTATGCACAGACATTGCACATGCAGCATATGCCACCAGAAACCCCCCTACCAGAACGCTAGAGTAAGGCTCAAACGAAGCACAATTCATACTGAGAGACGAAGCACTGAGAAAAGCACGAGCAGCAGATATGTGGATTTCCTTCTCCTAAAGTTAAGAGCATACATTTGGAGCAGATAGTGTACTACTCTCTCTTAAAACCTTGCTCTCACACTCAATGTGAGAGCAAATATTGTGTGCTCTGCTCCCCATCAAAATAAGTTTCAGTGTTCACTTAATATAAATAATAATTTTAAATCCTTTCTGGGATTGAAGTGAATATACACACGTTCTCTCTTTCACATATATGTTTACAGTGTCTTGAAATAAAGTGGTAACTGGCATGACATCATAGCTTTGACATCATCGCCTTCATTTTTGCTCATAGAAAATGCTCCACACAGCTCTGTTAGCAGAAAGAGCAAAGCTAAGAGTTAGTTTGAGCGTGAGGAGAAGGATTCAAACTGAAGCAGGAGTCTCTAAAAAACATTATGTTTGTGGGAGGGAAGAGCATATTTGTAAGGAAGCAACATATTTTAAGTGAGAGTTGAGTTTTGTGGAATTCCACCATATTAGGTGAAAATAAAGAATTTTGCTCTCAAGTTGGAAGTGGGTTCATTTTCAGTTTGAGAGGAAATTGTTAAATGCATTTTATCCTTTGGAATGTGTGACTTGAAATTTATTAGATTTCATTTTAATTTTTAAAACAAGTGCTTTAATCCTAAACAGAGTAAGAGATAACCAATTTATTAACATTCACCTATTCTACTACACTTTGTAAGTATAACATAACAAGCTGACTCCGGTTTCTTCTACAAACTGCCACTACATTGTTGCGATTTCTTTTTTTTTCTTCTTTGAATTACTGAATTAAACCCTGACAGTAAGACTAATATGCTATTCAGCTCCGTCGCGATGACGAAATAAACCATATTCTACTCCATAAGCATTATACCTTCATAAGAGTACAGCTGCACTTAAGGAAGGACATTTTCAGACCTTATTGTTAAGAAAGATTTTGTACGATCTGAATTATTCATGAATCAATTTGCTATGTGTGAACAGAGCGCTTATAGGAATGAAGTGTTTTACTCCAAGGTGAGACTGGGAGGGATGTGGTACAGCCCCCCTTTCTGTGGCCGATTCGGTCGAGTCTGTAGTTTTTGCTCCCATGATACTACACACATGCCATTACCTGAGAGTGTTTAGAGAGGAGGGGAAATGAGATCATAGGCTTGTCTAGCTTCAGCTAGGTCACACACCAAGGGGCTGCCTCTCCCCTTGGACGGTATCTCGCCCCCACACACTCCTATCATTTCACAGAATTGTATCTTCATGACTGCAGGGTCCTCTGTCATGTTTTGGCCATTACAGCTCTCGTCCCATCGCACGTTGGAAACTTAAAAAACAACAACTTGTTTGAGAGTAGCATTATTGAGAGCAGAAACGAAAAAAAAAAAAGAAAAAAAAAACACCGAGATCTTAACATTTTTTGATTTGTCTTTGGGTCTACCAAAACACTTCTTGTTTTCTCTCACACGCCACAAATTCTTTCGAAACCACATAGTGAAAGTGAGGACGACAGATGTCCTTTTCCTGTGGAGAGGCAACCGGAGTTATTTGGTATAATTTCAGCTCCAATTTCAACGTTTTAAAGTAGATTTATACGAGTGTCCTGAAAGAGCATCCGTCTCGACCGAGCCCGGCCGACCTCAACTCTGCCGGTGTCACATGATCGATGTTTTCTCTGGCCTCTTGACATCTTTGGAGGTCACATGAGCCTCTGTCAAGCTTGGTTAATTTCACACCCTCGGCTTTTACTATGCGATTACCATATGAATATGCTCATAGCCATACATATTCTGCAGCCATGCATAGGGACTTCCAAAAGTGCTCCTTTTTAAGAAGGAATCTGAAAGGACCGGAGAGGACGAAGAGGAGGAAGGCGTGGATGGGGGCTTGGCAGGATGTTTTCACAGCTGTCATGGTGATGAATTAGCCTCTTATGATTAATTTGTATTTAAATGTAACATTACCATCCCCAGACAGTTGGACCCAGCCCATTTTCAGTGGACCGTTGCTTGTCCAGCAGGAAAAACATGTTGATTATATTGAAAACCAGCGAAAGGAGCATGTCAGACGCCGAGTACATTAGCAGCGCCGTTAGATTAAAATCAATATAAATGAGATTTTGGGGTGTTAAAATTACTGCTATATAGGTGCACTTTACTAACAAATAACAGTAAACATGAGCTTAGACGGGAGCTGAATGATGGATAAAAGACTTTTTGTAGCAATGTGTGAATGTAAATCCTCCTCCCAACTCTTTTGTAGCTCGCCATTTTGCAGCTTTAGAGCCAAGACGGCATTAAAAGCCAAGCTCTCTCCCTTGCCTTTTCTTCCTATTTGTCAGTACACAAAGCAGACAAACCAAACAGCTGTCTGCAGGCAAGGAAGAGTTGGGCTGGGCAGGATCAAGCTTCTAAAATCCAACAGCTGACCACACCGGCATAGATAATAAAAATTACAATGTGGGTTTTATTGCTCTTAAGAGGCTCTTGTCTTCTCCAGTTTAGGGCTTCAGCTGTCATTGGCGTCCATGAAAAGAGCTTTCCCATATGCTTCTGTCCACAGATGTTATGATTGGGACATAACATGTTATGACTGAGCATTCCCAAACACCGTTACAGGTCAATTGAGGGACAGGATAACTATTTAGAGGAACAACACAGTGGAGGAGAGTCACCGGGAAAAATCAGACGTTTCGTCCTTGCTGTTAGTGAGAAAGTTCTTGCATGCACACTTATACTTTGCTGTTTTTATTGTAATCTTCTCTTCAGCATTAAGGGAGACGTTTGCTTGCAATAAAGCAAGACCTTATATTGACTTTCACATGTGGAGTTGGAGAAGGCATTACTGCTCTAAATACAAAATGCTGATTACCACAAATATGGAAAACAGGGAAAAGTGCACCAATCTCTGAACTGAACTTCAACATTTTATGAATGGTCAACGCTGGACCATTTATAAAATTAAGTTTAAAGTGACAGTGTAACAAAAAGTTTTCCAAGTACAGTTCTTGTATGGTGTTACAGATTGAGCTAGTTGCTAATAAGCTTTCTTTAATGCAAGTTTAGCTTCAGCAGAATATTGGCTATTTCAGTAGATATGCACCAATGCAAAGTGTTCTGATAACGTCTTTCCCAATACCTCACTTCTATGGGCTTGAGATATTTCTCTTTTTGCTACACTGTTACTTTAAATTCTATTTGTTGCATTTTAAATGTTTGTGATTTGTAGCTTGGTGTGGAATCCCAGTTCCTTCCAGTTTTCTGTCCAGCCGCTGAGCCAAGCTAAATGGTTGACAGCCAAAGTGTCATACTTAGTGGGTACATAGTAACTAGCATGTACTTCCACAGCGCTTTATCAAGCCCAGAGGACTCCAAAGCACTTCACACCACATTCAAAAACACGCTGATAGTAGTGAGCTACATTGTGCCCACAGTTGTCCTGGGGTGAATGTAAATGTCTGGTTTTAAGTCACCACTGTGAAGTCATGACACCCAGACAGAGAGCTGAAATAATTCCAGATGCATCAAGAACACATTTACGAAAAAGAATAGAAGCTTAGAAACAGAGGACATATGATCACGCTGAAATTGGAAAGCTTAAGTAATAACCTTTGGAAAAAAAAAAATCTAATCTAAATTCACATACACATACAACACAGTGATTTTCTACCTTGAATAAGGTGTCATCTTGTGAATGCCAGCATTTTTTAAATGTGACTTTTAATTTGCATTCTAATTTATACAAATATATGCATATCTTCTCCTTTCAGGGTCTGTAACTCTAGAGGTTGTGAGAATTTTGTGAGGGAGTTAGGTTCTGCCATTAAATACACCTAAATCCCCTTTTCTTATTTTCTTCGCTCTGGGGAATTAAAAATTGTGGCGTGTGTGTGTGTGTGTGTGTGTGTGTGTGTGTGTGTGCGTGCATATGCGTTGGGGGAAATTGTGATAAAAAGTCAGTAAGTAAACTTTAGTGGAGCTAACTTTCTCCTCAATCAAAGTTGTTTCAATATTTTTTTCAGAGTGGAAAAGCTTTGAATAAACACATTTATTGAATAAACAATAAATGTGTACAACTAACTAATCTGATTGTGAGATTGCTGAAGGAGACAGACAAACAATTTATCACATGAAAAGAGAAATAGCTAATGCAGTATTTTTATTATTTCTTTGGAATGACTACCTGTCTCGTCAAAACTAATTACCTTCTATGTAAATGTACCTGCATGATGAGATTTTTATGTACGAAAAGGCTCAGGTACATCTACAACTATTTTTTTAATATATTAAAAACTACCTTCAGAACAAATTTGCTTGAAAAATAATAGGTTTCATCCAGAGTACCTTACACTGAAAACAAATTAAATGACTTATTATTGCAACTCAGAATAGTGGATGTAATATTAGAGAGCAATACTAAATTCAATTATTCGATTCATTTTTTTTTTTCCTCCAGCCCTGTAATAAAAAGTATCTGTAAATCCCGGCAGAATATGAATTAGCTGTGTTTCTAGAGGTTAATGGTATGAAGAGCTGTGTGCGTACTGTACTCTTGATGACTAAGTGCTCTTGTAATCACCCCCTTCAGGCATATGGAGCAGTTCCTGGTCCAATGAGAGATGGCATTCGACTTTCAATAACATAATAAACAATTGCAGCCGGTAACTGTGTTTTCAGCAGCAACCTTTTGTTAGAAAAATATAACTGCAGTAAAATATAAACTCCACAACTCTTTCTTACAGAAAATCCAGAGAATAAAATGTTATTGGGTGAAAATATATAACTGAACGAAGGCATAACAGCTTCCCAAGAAAAGACGTGGACAAAAACAGGACAACCTTTTAGACGCACACATAAACATAAAGGGACTTTCTTTTATGTCCTTACTGAATGTTCGTGATGGCAGCTTGTTAAACCATAAAATCAGTGAAACTTTCAGTCATTATTTCTTGTAAAATCAAAATAGTTTAGTTGCAAATATTAATTAAAGCCTTCAGTTACTCAGTAATTGCTGCCATATCTGATTAGAATGGATCAGGTATTTTAACTGACCTTCATATTGCAGAGTGTTAAAGAGCCTTCTCTGTGTTTTGTCTGTACATCAAATGGAAAAAATATAGGAAAACAGAAGCATGCAAAAAAAGAAAGATAAACCATGGTAACATCACTAAGGCTTTTTTCCAGTGTATCTAATATTTTTAGTGATTTTGAAAATAAAAGATCACATTCGACAAATGTGAATGTTGACCTTAACAAATGGAAAGCCAATTTGCTCAAAGTATGTACAGAACGTAAGTAATTTAAATAGTGTATAACAGTCAGTGCAATGTTATTTTTTTTTCTTTAAACTCACTCAAAATAATCAGATACGTATTGAAAATGAGACAACACTGCAATTGGATTGTCTTAGAGTTAGTACTTTGAAATAAGTGCAAACATGTTGACAGACTTTTGGACATTAAAATCCAAACATCCCAACCCTTCCCTGTCTTTATCACGTCACTCCAACTTGGTAATCATTAACCATGTGTCCACCAATAATTGTATGCATATTTTCAAGTATCACATTAGAAAAAGCTGATGGAAACAGAAAAAAAAAAAATAAATAAAAACTTTAATTACTTCCTCACTTTTGCAAAAAAGGGTTAAATGCTTGCTTAAGGTGTTGTTTGCCTTTTCCAAAAAAACAATAGTTAATGCGCTAAATAGGAAACAGAATAAATTTGGACGCAAAGAAAGCTTCTAAAATGCACTGTTGGGTCTGTGCACAAAACTCTCCTCCAGCTCTAAGGTGAGGATTCTCTCCATTTGTTTGAGATGTGTGGTATGTTCTAGTTTGCAACTTCTACATCTTGTTTATTACAGCCATGCATGACATCGACATCTGATTTAATTACACTTCGATTTGTTCCAAAGCAGTAGATGAAAACATGCTAAATTCACTTTTTTTTTTTTCTGGTGACACATTAAAAGTTTCATCAGAAGAGGATGGCAACAAAGTAATTGAGTTTGATGAATCACAAATATATAAGCATAATTATTTCAGTGTTCAAATCTTGCATTGGTTATGAACTTAAAATCTAAATACTTGTGGTATAATTATTTGAAAGCTATAAATAAAAGTGTTTTGAAGAGTTGAACAGTTATAGAAAAAAAAATCAGAAAATATGGAGATAGTAATAAATTGGCTGGAAGCTGGTAGATTTAAGAGGGTTATGTTTTGCAAACTTGCAGGGCAGGAGATCTGTGAACATCAAGTCCTTTGTTCTTTAGTCACCAATAGATGTTTTATGTCTCCTTCACAAAGCAAATAACACTAAGGATATAAAATAAAACACCCTGCGCATTTACTGGAAACCCAGATAAAGACGTTAAAAAATAAATAATCTAGCAATCTAGTAAATTATCTACTAATGTAAGCAGCAGCGTAACTTAACACCCAACATTGTTTTAAATATCATTGTTTTAAATTGAGTATATTTATTGAGAGGACAATAAAATGAACTTTAGGAGGCAACGTTTTTAACAAAAATCATAATAAAGAAAATGCAGCTTAAGCTTTTTCTTTTGTATTTATTATTTAAGTTGTCTAGAAATTTAACTTGAGAGCCATAACTTATTCGTACCCCGAGCAATGTAGATAAATAGGCATTGTTATTTTATCTGCTATTCAAACTGAGAAACACCGAGACAACGAGCCACATAATGAAGACGAGGTCTATGCAAGTCAGACAATTGCTCAAGAAAATAGCTGGTCAGCTACATTTGCTCTTACCTACAATAAGTGCGAAACTTGAATAATTTGAAACAGCCACAACTGTGGAAAGCAGAGCTAGACATGAGCCCGGATGTTTATGTTCAGGATTGTTAAAAATGCTTCAGAGTGCTACTGCAATAAAAGACTCTTTAATAGATCTTTACAGGGGTACCAGAACATTTCAAGGGCAAAAAATTATGTTTTTCTCATTTGAGCTAAAAGGTTTAACAGCAAATATCTAACCTTATAATATTAACCTTCACTAGTATAACTTGTATATAGTACAACTGAAACTGGTATTAATGATATAACATTAATAGCATATTCTATACCATTGATCCTCATTTTTCAGGTCGTGCAATTGTGTCAAATTGCACACATCTTTCACCAGAGACGATGCTTCCCATAATAATTTCCTGCAACAATTCTAACCTCCTGATTGTCAAATCACACAGTTGAGAAATCTATGAGGATGTTGCACTTATTATGGCCAAAATGGCTACATTTATAGCTGGGTCAGTCACAGCTAGTAATTTCAATCAGTCAAACTTTTACCCACATACAATGCCAGGCTCATTACAAATCACCTTGCTAGACGTCACTTTGTTCTCTTGATTGGAGGCTCTCAGCTCCAATTAATATCTGAGAAGGCTGACATTTCAAAGAAAGGCTTTGTCCTTTTCTTGTTTAGAGCGCATCCCCTGTTTAATGAAGGAACACAAACAAAACATTTCTAGTGTGCTAAATTGGATAAGAGATGTGTTTTTTTTTTCTTTTTCCAGTTAACATGGGTCACTGAATGTGTTGCTAATAGAATGGACTTGGCAAATTAAAATCAGATTTTACTTGAAGAATAAAGTAAGAGATTTTTTCCCCAA
>NW_006800154.1:925891-963999 GCF_000485575.1 Poecilia formosa
TATATATATATATATTATTGCTGTATTCCACTCACGACTCACAAATTGGTTGAAGAGATGCGTCTTTGATTTATCGGCTGCTTGTAGATTTTCTCCCTTTTCCTTAAGTAGCAAAAGTTGCTATGGTAGAGAAGTGAATTAGGAATTGCACACTTTTATTTAAAGAAAAATACAAATCTACAAAAAAAAAACACAATATACAGAAACTGATAAAACAGTTTAACAGGTGAAAGTAGACCACTGGAGAAGTTGTGGATTTCCGTCTCTTAAATGACAATAAATTAATGAATAAATGTATAAATCCAGGCGGATTAGACGGATTATGCAAAATCAACTTTTTCAACTTTATATAATGTTAAAATGTCCCTCATCAAATGCATACCCAGAGGACTGCTTTGACTCCTTCATGCATTTTTTTTTTTAGAAAAAATTGAATCACCTGTTGGAGCCATTTATGGGTGCCTTAACACATACTCATGCAACGTTCTGCCTTTTTACCCAAAGCTACACCACAGAGCTTCAGTCCTGCTCCACAGAACACTCCTCACTCATATCTCCCCCACACAGCTCCAACAGACTAGCGGCAGCAGCAATGAAACAAATACCTGCCAGAACTGTGAGTCTACTGAACGCCTGAGAAGAGTTGTAAATGGCATCAACAGCTGGTGTGGAGATGGACTGTTGTGACGACGTGCTGAAGGGGGAGCAACAGAAAGGGTAGGAGGTTCTTAAAGCGGCAGAGGACAATTACAAGGCTACACGACTATAATGCAAAGTCAAATGTTTTAAAGCTATATTTGATATATGCAGAATTTTCACAACAACTGAAGGTTGTGCTACAAAATGCCACCATGTGTTTGGAAAATACATGATACCCCCCCTTAAATTAAAATAAATTACATCAAGTTTTAAATGTTTGTTCACTCCTGTATAAATACAACAAGAGCCATGTTATTACTCTTGTTTATAATGCTTCTACATAGGATAATGCCAAGATGCAAGGAAGTATTGTGTACCTGGATACTATATTGCAGAGCACAGTGCAACGTGGGTAGTGGAATATTGTATTTCAATTAGCAGCTGATAATCTTGCCCCTAGGATTCACGGGCTACAAAAAAGTCAAAATTTGGTTTTCATAATTCATTAACTGTTAAAATTTCAGAGAGCTGAGGTAAATAATTAAAGACATGACCAAATTTTCTCCAGAACTAAGGTAGCAATGGAGTGGTTCACACAAGGAAGGAAGAGATACCTCATTTAAAAGAAGCAGACCCAAACGCACAATTAACCCTCAAGACCGTTGCACACGCACAACTCTTTTCAAGCATAGTGAGTTTCATGCCAGCTGCTGTCTGTTTCCCTCTCCACTGGTAGCTCCAGCTGGCTGCACTGCTCTCAGGATGTCATGGCTGGTCACAGACGTGATGCTCTTTCCCTCCCCCATCTTGCCAGGCCCTACAGGTTGTTTAGCATTTTAGACAAGGCTCTGTATTGCCTCGCAGCCAAGCACTTGGGCACACAGGGATGTCATCTCCTCAGAGCTAATTGCTGTGCCCTTCTCTAAACGAAACAAGCTCTGGAAATAAATAACTAATGTGCCCCCTTGGTAAGCTCATTATCTAACTGCAAATTCACTGCGCCACAACTTTTGATGCTTTTACCATTTCGTTCACCCCTTCACTCCAGACTCTGACACTTTTTCCTATCCCTTTTTCAATAATTGTACCTATTTATATGTTATGTGTTTAATACTGTCAAAAACTATGAGAGGAAACTCAAAAAGAGAAAGGTTGGATTGCCTTTTGTGACAATAGAGGCTTTTCAGCTGATTACTTAGAAAAACATAAATACTGTTTTTCGAAATGTGTGACGGATCAGGGCAATATACTCTGCTTGATGATCTTATAGGGTCAAGCTTGAGCTTTTGTGGAGAGTGTCGAGCCTGTAATACGATGAATACTGAAGCTAGTAATAATGGACACAGATAATGGAACAAATAGTTTCTCCACTGTTAGCACATTGAGCAGCACATACATGATTATGAGTGACATCGTTAGACTTATGGAAAAAGTTGAACCAATTGCTTTCAAATATGTGGATCGCTGGAGTAAGAAATTGTTTCTTAAGGATAACTTGGAGGAGATTATTCATTTATCAAAACTTATAATAATAATAAAAAAACTAACAACTAAATAACATACCTAAAATAAAGCTTTATGGAACGGCAAAAGAAACTATTTGATTGCTACCTCGGTTTCAAATAAAGACAGCTCTCACAAAATTCCAAAGAGAAAGTGTCCTTGGCAAAACAAAAGGTCTTCATTTTGAAAGCAAATTGATTTTTTTTTTTTCATGAACAAAAGTCTGAGATGTTGAATTAAACGTGAGATGTGCGCAAATGTAACCAGATAAAAACAAGTGCTTTTAATTTTTCATGAAGCTTTTGTGAGGATCGGTACTGAAAAACTCTCTAAATCATTTTTGGCTGCTAGAGATTCAAGTTAATCAAATGAAAATGTCACAGTACATGCCATCGCAAATGCTAAAATGAGATAGGAGGACATTATTAAAAGTTAAAGTCCCTTTGGAACATATGTTTAATTACAAAGGAACACGTCTCAATTTAAGTTGTTCTTTTGGAGAAAATGGGAACTGGTTCGTACGTCTTTCTCCCTAATGGCTATCTCTTAAAACATGTTACCTCAGAAGATAAAGCTAATTATTGATTGTATCAGAGACAGTAGCTCTAGAAAATAAATTCTCCTCCCCTAACCCTGAAGCCCGAGTAATGCTCTAATTAAGCATGCGGCACTGAACCTGCTTTCAGAGACAATAAAAGTAAAGAATGCTTGTTGGGTTGCAGCTAAGGATGTTAAGCGTTTCACATACCACTACCTCACATCAGTGGTTCGCTTGTGGCCAACAGCAACATCTATCAGCCTAGTTTAGATTAACCGGGCAAGTTCTGGGGCTGAACAGCTATTTCTTAACTTAATGATTGCCTCAGGTAATGGTGGAGAGCTGGAGCATCTCCCAAATTAATTTTGATTTCAGAGCTATCTAATCAGATTTCTCCAGAGTGCAGAGCTTTGTTTTTATAGATTTCCTATGAAATATATGGAGACACACATCACACCTACACACACATACATACAAATGTACAACAACACATGAATATATATACCAGTAAACTCCACACACACACACACACACGCATACACTGCTGAAATAACTTATTCAGCCTTTAAAAAAAAAAAACAGCGGTACATAAAACACATTTAACTTTTCTTCTATGCAACCAATCCTATTACCATAAAATAGAAATGAGCCACCAACGGTAATGCATCAGTAAATATCTGCATGTAGTATAATTGAAAATTATCATAATAAAGGCTTGAATTCATTTCATTAGGGTATAATGTGGGCTCAAACTGTTTGATGCTGAGTATTGCTGATATTAGGTTTGGTGGACTGTTACAAATAAAGCATTTCCAAAATTTGCCTGAAGAAGATGCTGTTAGATATTCACCGTGGCTACAGTCCAGTAGCTTGCCATTTCTATATCAGTTTGATATAAAAAGGGTGTTTTAAATGAAATTGATTATTATTATCCTGCGATAGAAAATTGTGATTTTACCCTAGTCAAACACAAAACTAATGGGCTCTCAGTGGATCTTAAATGCCAGATCAATATCAAAAGAAATTATATTTTCACCTATTGCATGTTTGCAAGATGTAACACACAAGCTGTCAGTATTTCTCATGACAATGATGCTAGAATCAAAGTCCAGTAACGTGTTGTGTAAAGACCCTCACTGGGCTCAGTGTTTACTTTGACTGTGCCCATTAACCTGAAGATGGCCAGGCAAAATGGACAAAATTTGCCCTTTGACCCAAAATGACAAAAAGTAAAACTGAAAATAAAAGTTGAAATTGCATGTAGGTCTGAAAACTGTGGTATAAAAAAAAACAAAATAAACAAGCATTCCAGTCATACATTTGGCAGGATAATCGACTGTAAAGTAGAGCAAATACTTTTAATCAGCCAAAGAAAGAGTCATTTTACTCCAACATTACCCTCAAATATTTCTTATTGTTGAATTTGAGAAAAAACAAAAAAACAAAAAAAAACTTATTTTGGATTGCTGCTTTTTTGTTTGTATTTTTTTTTTTTATTTCAACTGTGATAAAAGTGCAATGGAGGAGAAATAATTTTAGTTCAGGAAATTACAATGGGTTTTTTTTTCCACCAACTCCATGTACAGTCCTCTCTGCAGAAGCTCAAAGATCCCACCGTATGTCTTACTGGTGGAATGGTGCAAGTTTCTTCCCAAGAGTTTTTATGTGATGCAAAACATTGGTTAGGCCTGATCTACAGTCAGGGCACCTCAGTCGTCACACTCAGAAGTATATTGTTCCATCTGGAATGAAACAGTCTGTATCTTGTTTTAATGATATTGACTACAACAATTCCACTTTGTTTGTATTTGCTTTGAGAGTTTGACACAAATCTCTGGAGAAATAGTCTGGCGAAACAGTAGTCCAGCAATCATTCTGACAGCTTAATCAAATCATTTCTCCAAAGAAAAATTCTTAAATGGTTTAAGGGGTATTAGTCTACAATTTCCATTCCAGATAGTTGAAAATTACTGCTGGATGATTGCCCTTCAATCCAAATTAAATGTATTTACCCACAAATGACAATAATAACAATAAAATTAAAAAAAAAACATGACCAAAAAGAGTAAAGAAAATCTAGATGTTTTTCTTGGGACAAGAGTAGCCTAATGTTTCTGACATTGTTTTTTGGCACTAAGAGCACATTTCCAAAAGGCAGAAGGGGGGCTTAATGTCGTGACCTTGCGTTGGAGACTGTTTTTTAGAGCCCAAGTGAGGACAGTGGCAGCCTGTGTTTGTCTTGATATTTATGCACATAATCATACGCTCAAGCCACCAGAGCTACCTGTCAAAATCAAAAACCAATCTCCAGGAGTGATTAGTTATGCCTGACTGGGTTTACTGAACACTTACCATCTGCATGCAATAGAAATGTATGGGATAAACAGGGCTGGAAATAAGCCTACAGACTGACAAGGTTAAGTTAATGCAGATGCAGGATTGAGTTTGCTAATGGGAAGAGGTCACCAAGTTCTAATAGTTTGAAAGATTCTCTGACTTTTTCAAAAATTAATTTCTTCCTTTTCTATTAAGATTACCAGTGCTGTTGTAGGACTCTGCAGTTCTTGTATCTGATATCTTGTATATCAGATGAAAGTCATCTGCAGTGCACTTTATACCGACAACAACAAGACCTTTTATTTGTAGAACAACTTGTTTCTGAATATATATACACCTTGATTTGGTTAACTGTAGAGAACATCGTGTTTGGGACTGTATGCAAGAAAACATTTAAAATGTTTCTCTAAAATTATTATGTACAATACTGTTCAAGGAAAGTACTTTTGAAAACACTTTTGGTGATATTCAGATTGATTCACTGGATCACTGAAGTGTCACATAGTTCTCAACATTTATTTAAGAAAATTCATAGTTGAGGATATATTGAGAGTATGACAGTATATAATCCATATATTGAGGATTTGTCTTAAATAGTTTGTTTTCTGGGGTGCAGTAGTGAGTATCGCTGACATGATTGGGTGCAATCATGTCAAATCTAAACAAAGAGTTTGCAAAGCAATATAATCATGTTTGCCGTTTTTTAATGATTGTATGATAATGTACCATTTCAACTTCCCTTTGAGTTTTATTTCACAAGTGTTAAAACTATCTCACATTCAGATCCCGAACACAATTCAGGAAACTGTTGTCACCTTCTTGATATTTGAGTCTTTAAGTAATCGACTCCACTGAAACAATTGTTTCTAATCATATGAAATATGGCAAACCAATCTGTAAAACTGAAACTTGATATTTGACTTCCTCTGTTAGTTCCTCCAGCAGACTATGAAGTTTTACTTTTTTTTTTTTTTCCAAGTGATACAATTCCTCCAGTACTTCTGCAATCACATCAATGGCCCGGAATCAAAGTGTGCTGCCACGACTCGAGTCTTCATTGGTATCCACTAAGAATGCTTCATTTTGGCAGAGCCATCTCTCTCTGTGTGTCAGTCAGAGCACAGTCTAGAGGAAATGACACATGAGATGGCCACACGCTGTGCAGGCTTGTTAGAATAAAGTCACATGTCAAAAACCTATCTCATTGTAACATGGTTCACTTAAAATTGCGACAGACATTTTACAGCACAAAGAGAATTATATTTGGATTACGGTGCCTGAGGATGTGAGCTTCTTAGACCCCTGTCTGTGAAGAAATCCACATCAGTAGTCAGTCAAAAAAAGCAGAAGCACACATGATGTTACTTCGGTGTCCTACTCTCTGACATTGCTTTCAGTTTTCCCGTTTTATCTGTTTTGACATAGTCACAGCAATTATTGCTTGTATTTAGTTATTCTTTATGTGAACACGTAAACTGGTCAGTTTTACAGACTTCATTGCTACATAAGAAGTGAACTTATTTCTTTTTATTTTTAACTATTGCAGCCTTTTTCCACATTTCAAAAGCATGATTTCACTTTGAGATCTTCCTCTTAGGTTGCAAGGAGGCTAAACTTTATTTACTGCTTGCTGTCCTTTCTGCAGAACGCTGGATAAAAGCCTGGGTCTGATGCAACTAATTGGGTTAAAGCAAATGTTGGGGTATTTTCTCTTGCTGAGTTAACAAAACTTACTCGCAGCTCTGGAAATGTCAATAATTAAACACTGGCACAGCGAAACCTTCTTAGTTCACAGCTTGCGTCGTTGCTCATTTTGATCTTCAAGGGCAGTACAGTCTGGCATCATCAGTCTTTAATATGGGTTCAGAGTGGATTCTGGGAACTGAATCCCATCCTCTAAAGTCTTTGCATCTTCAATTGTGCACGCAGGCTGAGCTTGGCAGGAGGCTGAGATCTGCCTTTTGCGACAAGCCTCTGAAGGTGCCCCCACACTGAACTTGTTTTCCTTACTGTGCTGAGACACGACTGTTTTGCACGCAGACATCTACAAACAACTACAAAACAACAGTTCATTCCTCCCCTAGCCCCCCTGGAGTACATGTTCCCACATATTTAAGCTCTAACATATATATTTGACTTACTATTAAATCGATGGTTCTAATTAAGTTGACTAAATCATTGTTGTCAGCGAACATCGGTTGACATTTGTTAAAAGTCAAAACTTAATCATTTAATAATTTTTTACTTGCGTTATAAACGGTGAACTGATTTGCATCATCACATAACACAAAAAATACACCAAAATGACATTCTACTATTTCAGAGACGTGTGTGTACATTCAACATTTTTCAGCTTATGGTTTACCAGACTAACTCCTCTCCAAATTTGCTTAGCAGCTGTGTCTCAATCCAATTTGAACCTTTATCTTTTCAAAAATGTATGCATTCTTCACAATTTTGGTACTTCATAAAACACAGAAAAGAAAAATCCATATCACTTTTTTTAATGGTTTCTACAATACAGAAAATCAGCCCAAAATGGATGACCCACTGGTCAGAAACTTAAAAATCCAACTGTTTCCAGGCAGTGAATGGACCATACATAAGGGTGTGGAAGCTATTACTGAAGAAAGAAGAAACATGGCTACCTATTTTCAGCAGCTGAACATTGTTATTTTTTGTTACATGTCTGCTGTTCATTCAAACAGTCACTTTTTACAGTAGCTCTGTTCTTGTCTTTCTGAGTTTAGTCATTCATGAAGCATGTTCTGTTCAGAAATGTTGGAAACCTTTTGAAAATTTTAGAGTAAAGACAGAAAGCTACCTTCTCTTGGACATGCAGGGAGTAAATATTACTTAAGTGACATTTGTTGTTGAGAGATAACTGGAATTTACAAGGAAAAATAGTGTTTTCTAAATAGTGTATTTTACTGTAATTGTACTACAGGTTGGTAGCACATTTCCACATAATTATAACACTCATCTAAAATATCACTGTTTAACAGTGCTGTTGGATTAACGCAAATCTCCACCAGCGATCTTTAGACTTCAAAAAAGATATGCTACTTCAGTCCCAAGCATCCAAACGAAATTTAAGTCAGCTAAAAGCTATTCATTTTAAAATACTTTTTTTTACTCGTGTAGGTAGTGGCAGTAGACTAAAGCACACTATGGAATAAAAACCCACTGGAACTACAAGAATGAGTCAAATAAACATGCTTATTGTACAGAATATTATCACTTTTGCTACTCTGCTCCTCCAACACTGAATGATATTAGCTGGCTAATGAGCCAGGCTCATTCATCCACCCTATGCTGTTCAGCCATATTACTTTAGACCAGAGGTCCCCAAGCTATGGCCTGCGGGCCTGATCTGGCCCACCTCCTCATTTGGTCCGGCCCCCTGAACAATACCAGAGAGCATTCAGTGTTTTTTTTTCATATATATATGTGGATTTTTCTTCAACCACCAGGGGGGCTCTTGAGCAGATATGAAACTTAGTTTCCCTCAATGGAATATATACTAGTCAGTACCAGTCACCATTTCGCTCACGGTTTTTTTCCATTTGCATTCTGGGTAAAAATCTATCTACAAACGCGAATATGTCGTTGGCAGTAATCCAATTCCCCCCCTCCCGGTCCACAGTGTTTCACTCTCCCCCCTCCCCATCAACAAAACTTTTCTAAGGTTTCTTTCTCGAAAAACTAAGACCGGCCCCCGACCAGAAAAGGGAACAGTCATGTGGCCCTCGCAGGAAAAAGTTTGGGGACCCCTGCTTTAGACTTTTGCAAAGAAAAAAAAAAAAAGAGCATTACTTTAATAAGAGTAACAACTTTCTTTTTTGTATAAAAACAGAAGTGACCAGGACAACAGCACACCTAAACAGAGATGGTGAATTCCAAAACTCACCCACCCCAAAACCTTTATTCACCTTTTTTATTAAAAATAAAATGGGAAACGGTAAGGTTTTGAAACCATAGCATTTTTAAAATCTGTCGTATACATAGATCAGTAAACAACCAGCGACTGTCATGTGTGGTGGTTGAGAGGTGGTGAGGAGAGACGCAGAGACCCAGGTTATAGAAGAAAATTATGAATTTAATGAAGATGCTCAAAAACAGTCCAGATCAGGCAACACAGCAGGAAGATTAGCACACAGCTAAATACCGGTAGCAACTGAAAACCTGAAGACTGAAAACGAGAGCTAGACCAACACAGGACTTAACGGTTCGACTGTGAAGGTACGCAGACCAACGATGAATGACATAAACACGATGAGGATCCGACAACAGACAAAGACAACAGGTGGGACTAAATACACAGGGAGGGTAATCAGGAAACTAGACACAGCTGGGATCAATCAACAGGGAGGACAGGACAGAGACTCAAAGGGAAACAGGACTAAACACAGAAAATCTCAAAATAACTACACAGAGAAACACAGATCACAACAATGACAAATGTAGGCCTTATTTAGAATTAGCATTACTGTTAAAAACTTTACATTTTCTAATAGTCTTTCTCTTAGCTATAAGCTGACTCTTTTGCATAAAGATGCTACTATCATTCAGTAGAAAAAGAAAATTGCCAATCTCTTAAAAATAGGAATTTAGAAAGAATAACAGTCATTTATTGGAGTGTACAGACAAAATGAGCCATTTTAACAAGTTTAATTTCAAATTTTAATCTCCTCACAGGGACCTGTAAACATCAGAGACAGGCAGTGCTGGAAGATCTTTTAGATGCTACGGAAACTATTGCCACTGCCATCTGTCCCTAATGTGAACTCAAGGACCCAACATCGGACTGAAGACCAAACACTAAACAGGTGTTACCAGACTGAAGACCGGACCTGACACAGAGCACGTCGACTGCTTGCTGGATTACACAGTCCGAGCAGACGAAGGTGTCATTCATTGTTTCATTCACGAAGCTGAAGGTGGAAGTAGCAGCACAAACACGGTTCAAATTGAAAAGCCTTGATGACATGACCCGTTACTGTTTTGACTGGATGAAGCTAGTGCTATTGGACCTATCATACATAATCTACCCAGAATGCATTGCGACATAAATAACAAGGCGACATCCCTGTGGCAGTATTTTGTGTAAATTTATAAAAACCAAACAGTCTACAGTATTTGATTGATTTTACATCTAAAATAAATATTTCTCAAATAAAGTCTATTGTTACAACTGATTTTGGATTGTTTTAAGGAAATTTGCAATTGATTAACATCCGCATTGGCAAGACAGAGCTTTAAAAATCTGTAGATTTTACAATATCCGCACACTAATTAGTGCATCTCTACATATGTAGCATGTGTTTTCAGCTTTTAGGATACCACGCAAACAGATTCTATTAAATAAAACGTTAATAGAGTACATACATATTTTCCTTCTTTTGTATTCATGTGAAAATGTATCTTAAGAGATGCTCAGATATTAATTTAAATTCATATGTAGTTTTTTCTGGTTTGTATAATCTGGAGGGACAAGAGCAAGGTGGACGAGGGATACAGCATGTTCCGCGCATTTTCCCTCTTTCCCTGGTTTACTGCTTTTAGTCTCTTAATCCCCTTGCAATGAGACTGCAACTCCCTGGGAGTGCTAACAACACATCAATAATACATCCAGTCCAGCTGCATCCTCTAAACACTCCACACACATACTGTATCTCATACGCAGCATGCTCCCTCTTAAACACACACGTACATGTAGACTTTTCATTTTTCGTTCAGCCGGGGCTGGACTCCTTGCTGTTGCTGTTATAAAAGCCTTGTATTATATATTTATGCCAGACTCAAAATATAAGTAGGAAACATGCTAAAAAGAGAAGAGGTGACACCTGAGGCACATTGTGAATGCTACTGTATCATTTAGAAATGGACCAACTGCTTACCCTGAATGGGAAACACCAAATGTTTGGTCTTTCAGCAATGGTGCAAAGTGCTACTATGCTTACACCTGTGCTGGATATTCAAGATGATGACTTTCAAGATCCCACTAAGTGCACCTCAGGCACGTGTTAATAACAGCAGGAAGCTTCAACATGACATAAAACATTTACTGGCTTCAGAACACTGCCACTTTGAGGACTTAAAAATTGTTGATTATTCTTGGAGGTTGTTCAGGGACTTGCATCCAGTGGTAGAAAATATAAAGTGTAGAAAGTTGCAAATGATACAGATTGAGTCCGACAGACAGTAATTGCTTTGGAGCGGAGACTACTTCTAAATTCATGCTTTGTGTAGTTTCTGTATACAATGGTTTAACTTGTCAGTTTGCTTCTAAAATGTGTATTTATGGGCTGCTTTATGGCAGGGAGCAAAACGTGGAATACAAAATGGTCTATTTGTTATTCCGGTCTGCCAGGATGCCAATAAAAATTAAAACCACACTCACATGAGCGCAGTGGAAACTGTCCAGAATAACTATCTAATTAATTTCAGCGCATACGGTGAGTTCATCTTTTGTCTGTTTCTGAAGGTTTGTAATCTTTGGAGACTTTAGTCAAGGCCAAAGTGGAAATGGCTCACTTTACTCGCATACATAAATGAAACCTAATCCTGCCAGTCCCCATCTGGCCTGCTCCTCGGCTTGCAACTGAGACCAAGGTTGAAAATAAATACAAGGACATTACTTGGAGGACTAAAAAACAGCCACACACAGACCTGTAGATGTAGAAAACAAGAGGGCATTTCTGTTTCTCATTTTTGCACTGAAAGACAAACTTTACTTTGCTAAATCCCAAATGAATGAATAAATAAATGTAATAAGTGATTAAATAAATAATATTAACTTAAAATAATTTGCTATTTTAAGCTACAAAGTTGTGACTTACTCTCCTTAAGTAGACTATTCCAGCACATGGTTACACTGGAAACAATGCATACAGACAGGCATACAGAGACATTCCTGCTTTTACAAGAACTTTAATTCAATAATTAAAGACCCATGACTAATCTCTGATAATTAGATAGTCTAATAAATTCCTAAAAGACTTAAGTATTAGTGCAGCACAGCAATTTTTCTGTTTGTATTTGTTAATTCAAGTAATTTATCAGTCACTTGTTATCTAGAAATCTTCTTCAAAGTCCAGCTATCATAACTATTTATAGAGTTGTAGCAATAATTGAGAATACACCATTACCATCCAGATCTTCAAGTGAATCGGCAATAACTTAATCTGGCATCTCCAATTAATGTAATTTGTCACAAGAAACATAAGAAAATTAACTTCTGTTCAGTAGTTCAATGTTTATCAACACCATATTCTGCCCCTCCTCCCCCCACACACACACACACACACACATCCCCACAGATTCCCTAGTCTTGCTTTTCAGGTCCCATTTCTACAGATAACAACTGAAAACAGATTGCTTTTTGTTGCTGGACTAATTGGAATGACATGGTTCATCAACACCTAAGCTGAGGCAAGCATGTCTTTCTGGTCGGAGTGATAATAGGTCTAAGAACAAAGGAGAGAGGTCCTCACTGACTCTCTGCTCTTATCAATTTGTAAGAGGGCTTTGTTGGTACTTGTGTTTATGTTCATTGTCTGCAGACAAAGTCCCTTCATCGTTGGAAACCAATTTATCAACACTCCAATTTATGATGGAAAACATATAGGTACGATATTAACAGCACTTATCTTGCCCATGGTTGTATTTTTATGAACCTTGTTCAGTTTGGTCATGGCAGATGAACCTGGCCTCCGTCATGAGCACTAATCGGCCAAAACGAAGGGACAGTCAAAGCTCAACTTGATTCAGAATCTCCATTTTTCTTTTCTCATTGTACTTTGAAGTGATTATAAAGTTTCTACAAATGTAACAGAGTTTCTATATTACATCTGCATCCATATAGTATGGAATTAGTCATAGCAGTTGATTTGTCTTAAGTTTTGTAATTTGTTGCTATTTTTCTGAAATTAAAAAAAATATATATTTTAATTATCTTTGGTTACCTATTTTTACTGTGCAGGCAACACAATAGTTAGACAGCAGCTGATCCCTTGCAACTGTTTTCTGCAAAAACCCTGTTTCCTAAAGTTGGGCAGACGAGTTGGGAAGACATTCCACAATACGTAATCAGAATAATGTAAAGTCACACGGTATTAGTGTTCTTTTGTAAGTGTAAAAAAAAGTGCCAACTATGAGAAAGTTATAGCACCATGCAGTAGAGATTAAATGAAACAAAACAAAACACAACTTGTACTATTCCTTCTTCTTATGACTAAAAGGTTACATTACTATCAAACATATATATATATATAAATTAAAGGGTGGACTCTCTTGTCATTTTGCAAAACCTGCTTATCTTTAGGTGCTTCACCACCACCAATTATATTGTGTAAGCGTCAGTGATACCAGGGTGCCAGGAATTAAGCAACTTGTAAAGGCATTATTTCCATGTTCATTATTGCATTATTTCAATGCATTATTTGTTTTTTTTAAAGTTATGTTTTTAAATTGGCATGTTAAAATACATGTTAAATTGGAACTTGCAAATTCCACACCAATTTGTCATGACAGGCATTTCTATGTCTGCTCTTTTTTCCATATCTTTCTGGTAAGATCTTGATGTAGCTAAAACACAAAATTAAGAAAAAAACATCTTTTTGTTGCAGATATTTTTCATTCAATTTTCTAATTTTTATTTTATTTTATTTTATTTTTTTTGGACTGTGTAATGACTTAAATCCAATCCCCGAGTAATGAAAAGGTTTCAATTTCCTCCCACTTTTTCAATGACCTGACAGCTCTCTTGTGTTAATTAGTGTCTAAGCCTGCCTTACAACAAATCTGGTTCAAAAATTACATAAGTGCATATTGTAAGCTTACTAATTCTTGCTTAATAATAAGGAAACTTATTGCATACAACAAGATAAAACAAACGTTTTTTTTTTTTGTTTTTTTTTTTTCTTTAACTTCATAATCCTTTTGGAATAAACAGTTGTCACTGCTTCTCTTCAAGTTTTGATTCCTTTGATTCCCCGACCTTGAAATATCTTGAGATTACAGCTGAAATGTTCCACAGAGATGGAGCTTTGTAGAAAATCACATTCGGCAAAGAAAATCATCACTTTGTAAAGAACGCTATTCGCAAAGTCACACCTCATTCAATAACTAAGTGGAGTGCTTGCAGTCAAGAATTAATGACGCAGCATAGTATCACAGCAGAGCGTCTCCTCTCTGCTTTGGATGCTGCTGTCTCCTGCACAACTTCAAAGGATGCTTTGAAGTCCCTTGGTAGGAATATCTATATTCTCAGGGAGATATCTATCCACTCTTTGCCTACTTTTGTTAGCTAATGCACACCGATGAAAACACGGTTGGAGCTGAGGGAATGCCAAGAGAAGATCAAAGCACAAGGGGGCAGGGAAGAGATGCAGTTAACCGCTTTGCTCATCTCAGACTGAATGGATAATGGGAGAGATGCTACTTCAGTTTGCATCTGAAAGTAAACGAAGAAAAAACACCATGTGGATTTCAATCAGACGTATACCCTGCAAACACCCCAAATTTTCACATTTTCAAAAGTCAAACATGGAACTTTTTGAACCCTGATGTAGCAGAAAACTGCTCATATCAAAAGAAAACAATGTCTCTCATGTGTGGTTTTAGAATAAGCAGCTCTATTGTAGTAGAGTCCATCCAAAATTCTGGAAACTTTAAGTACAGCCTTGATGTCTTCCTTTTAAAATAGGAAAGTAAACTGCTTCAGAAAAAAACCCCCCCCAAAAAAAACACTTCATTAAATGATCTTAAGTCCAGTGGCAGCAAGTGTTCATACAAAGTGAAAGGACTATAACAGCGATCATACGGAAGGAATCTTTGGAAGCCTTCCCATCAGTCTGAGAAGTGTTGTAAGGCTGTTTCTTTGCAGGTTACAGTCCCATCATTTTGCAATGAGAAAAGTCATTCAATAATGGAAAACATGACAGACAGTTCCCAGTCTTGCTAGATGTGTATATTTCAGAAAGTTTATCCCATAGTCAAACCATCGAAAGTTTGGAGAACAAACAAAGCAAGAACTACATCTTTGACTCTACAAGTTTTGCCATGTTTGTTGGTATCTCTGTAAAAAAATAAATAAATAAATAAAGCAAAAAAAAAAAAAAAAAGGATACTAACTCCCTAACACCAACTGTCAAGGTGGAGGAGCAATGATGAGGGCTTGTTCTGCAGGAATCTTTACAGTTCCTGAGTCATTCGTGAACCTCACTGAATGACAAAATGTTCTGGAGCCAAATTTGAAGCCATCTGTTTGTCTGCTAAAGTTTGGGCAAAACTGAGACATGAATTGCACAGTGGTCTCAAACACAACAACAAATACACAGAAAAAAACATCGCAATTTTTCAAAGTCTGGGCTGAAACTTAATTGAAATTCTGTGGTATAATCTTACGACAGCTGAACTGAAACAAATGCCCCAAATCCTCAGTGGTTTGATGTCCTTTAATGACAAAGAGTACATACAAATTCTTCTGCATGTACTTCAAGCTTTTAGAGGTGCTTATAAAACCTACAGAATTATGTGGTTTATTTATGTTTTGTTTCTGTATTGATTTCTCTTTCCCCCTGTTAAACATTGCAACAGCTGCAAAAATTCATATGTACAAAAAGTCTTTAATTGGTTTCATCTGCTGTACATTCACTGAAACCCAAACATGTGTGATGCTTCTATTATAAGTTAAAGTCATGAATGATTTTAAGGGCTGTAGAACTATTGACACATAAACTGTCCATTTTGTTTTATTGAAAATATAGTAGAACATATTTGGTTTTCTTTGAAATTTGGCTCTTGTCAGATCAGTACTGTTGTGAAATCTTATAATTTCAACATATCTTCCTTTTTAAAAAAACAAACAAAAAACAAACAAACACTGTTTTATATTTCTGTCTTTCATTTGGACATTTTAATTGTTTTTTTTTTTTGTAAACAATGTTGCTTTAAATCACAGTGCCAATCTAAAGACTTCAATTGTATTTCAATCTTTTAATTAGAAATGCATAGGGTCAGTAATTATTTTGGCTTTACATTTCAAACACTTAAAAGACAACATGGTGGGTGAGGAGTGAGGAAAACTGAAATGAAGCAGGACACAACAATCTAATTCTGATCACCACAAAACATACATTATAGCGCAGACTGTTAAATATCCATAATATGTGTGATTGTGTATCTAGTCTCCATATTGACAGAGTCATCCTGATTTTCCTTTTTCTACTGGGCTGAATATTGCAGCTGCACTTTTGTTTGACCCTATTGCATTAGAAATTACTTTCAACTAATGAGCCTAATAGTGAATAGCATGCTAATAAGTTAGCAATTTCACATCTTGCATCAGGTTTATTAAAGTGTCTGTCTGATGAAAGCGCACATTCATAAGGGTGAAGCAAATAAAGTTGAGTTTATGAAACAAATAAACAAGCGCTGCCAAGCCGGTGTGAATCCACCCCGCACGAGCTCCCAAAGCATCAAAAGAAAATACCGCTCAATTTGAATTTAATGACTGCTTCTCAGCCCAGCACTAGCAGCTGGGCGCAGCGCCCGAACGCTAATAACAATAATGCAATGTTTTGTGAGAAGCACGTCACGTAAAGGGGGATGTCTGTGTGAGTGTGTGACTTAGCTGATCACAGCATATTAATAACTGGGGGCTCAACTAAATAGCTGAGTGCCAGTGAAAAGGAGGCAAATGTTAACATTACGTCTACTTTCTGTCATTTCAGTTGTGGTTAACGAAAAGCCTCAAATGTATCAAATATACATGTGCATTTCTGTTTCTTTGTTGTGTGTTATTTATCTTCCGAAGCTGTTTTTTTTTTCTTTTAACTCAAAATCAATGTCAGAGAGTCCATACTTTAAGTTCCAAAACATTAATGGTAACTGCTCCTTTATCCAGATTTTTTTTAACCTCAGTAGACCAATGATTCGACCGCACACCAGCTATTTTTAAGTGCTTGCTCTTTACTTAACAATTTACATGAAAGAGTTCCCAGATGGTTCTGAGAACTAAATTCAATCAAAGTTCTATTTTATTAGGATTCAAATTCAACTGATTAAGATTTCATTAAGCTCCATCTGTTTAGGATGCAAGGCATCCAGAAATGCAGCTCAGTTTGACACATCCTCCATAATCTTCACACGTGGGTTCTTTATTTTTAAATACAAACTGTCATATAAATGTTAATATCACATATTTTTATGTGAAAATATACATTTCCTTAAGATTAAAACATATTTTTTTTGTAACGCAGCTCTCTGACAGGTCATTTGTTCTCTCAGGCATATGTTGTTGTGTCAGTACAGCCATTGTTTTCACACGTATCCAAGAATAAAATGACTAATCAAAAAACAAAATTCATAATGTCATGCCAGCTTATTTGATTTTAATTTAATTAAATTTCCTGACCACTGTAGATGGTGCGTTGCTTGCAATTTTACATTTACAAGCACTTAGCACTATTAATCAATCTCCCATGCAGTCGCATTGTGCATTGTCATGTTTTGCATATTTGCATGGCTTTCAAAACTGTCTGGGCATAAAAATGTTTTGATTTGATAAATTAGGCTTTCTCTTATACATGAAAAATTTCCAATCTTTACAGATATGTTTACACTGCATTAAGAGACTGTATAAGCTGCTGCTGATAACTTTCTGTATGAGGCCATCTGATTTGTGCAAAAGTGCATTTTTAAATTGCCATTAGATTTTAGGAAGTTGAAAGTACATTGCTAAATGTATTAAGGAGAACCAAATTCTCATGAAACTATGTTAGCAGTGTAATTAGGAAGTAGTCACAGCAAAAAGGAAGCATTTCAGCCAGAAACTCAGCATGAAAACACAAACAGAATCAAGTTGCAAGGCTATTGAAGACTAGCTGTTGTGTCAAGTTAGATATGTTTTTATAGAAACACGCAAGAAAGATATGGCTGAGATGAAAGATATTCTGCATATTTCTTATTAAAACATTACAGGAGATGTCTCAATTTTAATAACCTCATGTTTGAATAAAATATTAAGGTTGTACTGCAGAAAACAAAGCTAGGAAAAAAAATATTTCATGTAAATAAAAAAAAAAAAATACAGATTCTGGATACAGGGTCCCAGAATCAGTACCAGAGTCTAATGATTCAGTACCAGAATCATCGAACGGGGACTTAATATGGAGAAATAGGAAATTTTAAAGGTGTCAGACTGGTATCAAATGACAAAAAAAAAGACAATGTTTTTTATCCGTAGTTGAAAAATAATTGACACAATTCTTTTTGTGTGTACTTTCATAATGTTTGTTTTGATTATGTGAGACAGGTTAAATAATGAAAAAATAAAAAAGTTTCCACATTACAAAAATATAATCATGTTATATTGTAGTGCTGTTCAATGCATTGCAATATAACACCTCCTTTGAATATTTAGATGTAAAAGAGTAACTAAGCATATCATTATTCCACATATAAACTCTAAGCTACCCTAACATATAAACTTGAATATATAATGATAGCATGCTGTAATTCAGTAGTGACTGCACTCTCTGTGCAATAGTTCTAGCGATGTATCAGATTTATTAGACAATTTGGACGTAGACACTGTTTTATATATGAGCTTCTATTTATTTGTGGTGTCATGAAATGGCCCAAATTGATCCCCACTGAGGGTTTTTGTGCTCCATGTGAATTGCTGCTATGTTAACATTACTATTTAACTCAATTTCAAATGTGACCATTGTTACCAAGAAGAAATGATTTAGTGCAATTTGAAACACTAACATCACTCACAGCAGCAGCAAGCCATACTTTCAATGTGTGTTTTGCTCCACTTGGATTGGAGCCATGTTTCGTCAGCAACTCAGTGTGTGGTAACACATTAAAAATGCATTCAGAAATTTTACCAGAAGTTGGGCAGAAAAGACAGTCGCTTAAGTGACATATCAAAATACTCCAGAAGCCTGATTTTACCCAAATTACTGTTTTAAAGGGAGAGGTCTCCCACAGAATTATTTTTTTCCCCCTTTCATCCATTATTCAGAGATTTAAGTGTATGATAATGAACAGCAATCAAGGAGAGACACTTGCGTTTTGTTCAGTGATGACTTGGGACAAGAAATTGGCACTATACACCTACATGCTGCAAAATAAAGACTTGGCAACTGATGGCGGTTATCATAAAAAATAATAGTGTGCCAACCTGATACGGGGATGTAAATGTAATGTGCTGTCCAGTTAACAGGTGACATTTGGCTGTAGTGCACCTCAGTAATCCCACAGTCAGAACTAGTTTTACCATGGGGGCCTTCCTCCACGATTGACATGCATTGTTCACAATAAGACTGTGATGAAAATCTCTGACTGCTGCTCAAATTATGTTTTTCAAAGTTAATGTATCAAAAAACTACATTTAAATAGGGTTATTGGTCTTAGGTTATTTAAACACTAAAGACACAAGTGATGGTCACAGATGCAGTAAAAAAGAAAAAAAAAGAAAAAGAAAAATCAGCTTTTCAGACACAAATGCACTTGTTGCTTCAGTGAATCATTTCAAACGGAAATCTTACAGTAAATCTTCAAGACATACAGCAGATTCATCTGTACCTCCCTCTGATTTTTCATCTATTCCCTCCACAGTCCCTATCCCCACTGGCTTACTATTTCACACATGCATAAGTTTCTCCACTGTTAAATCCTCCTTTGAGGTGCCATTTGATGTCTCAGACTGCATTATTATTTCGCTCCACCTGTCCTTGCACAACCCACCGTTTACCTTTAAGAATACATGCTAAAAATCTGAAGATGGGGTGATGTAGTAGGACTATTTTAGAGAGTGTTTTAGTACTGAAAAAAGGATTTTCAAAGTGTTTTAACCCCCCTCCCCCTCCGTGGTCTTAATGCGACGCTCAGGAGGAGCATGGAAAATGTCAGAGTTGGACAGAGGGGAATCAGGGTGTTGTCCCATCAGACCGTCAATTTCCGAAACCACAAAAAAAAACAAAAAAAAACAACCTTGTAATAGTACTCACAAGTTCAGTGCGACTCCATTGGACCTCGTATGGATCCTTTTACTCACAAACAAAAAGTATGTCGGCTCTAAATGACCTGAACTCTTAAGACTGTGGGAGTAGCTGGGGTGAGATGCTGTCAGAATCATTTCCCTCATACGCCTGTATGATGAATCATTTGGCAAATTACTCACCATAACCAGAAGGTAATTTATTGTCATATTCTAATTTTGTGAGAAGCTGAATTTTGGGTTTTCTTTACATTTAAGTTATAGTCATTAAAATTCCAAAAAGGCTCGAAATATTTCACTCTATGTGTAATGAATCTATAAAATGACTAGTTCACTAGCTGAAATGACTACATATACAGTATATATAAAACAACCCATCAGAGCAAGAGGGGTGATCTTAGTGCTCTCAATCACTCACGCTACTCAGTGTGCTAATGGCAGAGAGACAATTTACTATTCAAGGAAAACTGTTTATCTGCCATCATCAGTGGAAATTAGAACTATCCCGAGCATTCATTGCACACTCTGAACTATCAGCAGCTTAGCAGAGAGCCAGGGTTGTTTGCAGCACATACACAAGAGTGATTCACAGTGTACGATTGAGTTCAACCCTTCTCTGTTTTTCTGATTAAATTTTTTTTTTTTAAATCGCAAACCTTTAATCCTTTCCTTTTCATTTTTCAATTATGTTGCATAAAATCCAATTAAAAGACATGGCATTTTGTGGCTACAACTTGTCAAAAGGTGAAAATTAATACTAAGGGATTTTAATGCTACAGAAAAGCACTGTGCACTGTGCTTTTATGAACATGGAGTGAACAAAAGAAGAGGTGGCAAGTATTAAAAACTATATCTGACAAGAATAACGTGAAAGAAATATTCGAAATTTCGAAATCGGACAAAACACAGCAAAGACGTGACTAAGATCCTGAGAGGTGAATTTTCTTTCCGCTGAGCCATCTGTAGCATTTCAAGTTCAAAGAAATGAGATCTGGCTCAAGCATTTTGTGCCACAGTCTTCCAAGTGAGAACAACAGCTTTCTAAATTATACATTTCTGTTGTATGAGGTGACTCAGCCTCTATCAGAAGGAGAAATCCAAGTACTGAAAATCAAGTAAAACACAGAAGACATATTCCATAAGTTTAGTAGCAGTTTACATTGTTTAATGCAAACCACAACGGTTCCTGCTCTTTAGCCGATTACTCAAGCACTGTACTACTTCAAATGAAGTCTTAGTTTTGTGGTCAGATTTATCTGAGAAAGATTTTTGCTTCACGTCACACTGTGCTAACAACATAAACCTGCACACAAACCAGTTATATAGCTTAAATGTAAATGTGTTTGTCATCTGACATCATGGCTTCTACATAATGCTTGACACTACAATGCCATCACCTTCCTAAAATAATAACCCACCTAATTTTTTGCCAAAACATTTTTTTTTTCATTTTAGTCTAAATAAAATAAATAAGTTTTATTTCATATCCATTTGAACTAATTGGGTATTTTCTTTACAATGAAATGGTTCCAAAATTTCATAATTTTGATTTGAATTACTACTATTAGTAATACTTAGCAATTATGTTTAGTTACTCGTAGCCAAAACTAGTAAAGGTAAAAAACACAAAAACATTAAAAAAAACATGAGATCTAACTTCAATATTATGGCACTACACAACTCCAGATTAACTGTACTTTACTGCATTAAATATTTAAGGATTGGCAAGAGGTTTATGTACGTTGTCACTGAATGGATTCATTATTTATTGAGCATTATAGTGTCTTTGGAGAGGGGAAAAACTGCAATGACATTCCTGAAATGAATAAGTTGTAACTCTTCCAACTGTGGCAAACTTTATTTATACATCAGTCAATCATCTTTTAACTTTCACTGTTTTCACAATGATAAAACTTGTCGAGTGGCAGATGGAACATCATCTGTAATCGCTGCAGCCAGTAATTTTGCCTCCTTTTACTGCCAGTTTTAAAGGATGTTTACTTTATACTACTACTCAGATATTTGTTTAACATCAAGTTTATTACTTGTCTGAAATTTTATTCCAACTTTTAGCTATTACAGAATGTACAGTGCAATATTTTTGGTCACAAACTACTTGTCACAGATGGTTGAGAATGTACACTCTTCTGTGATATTTTTGTTTTTTTCCACTGGGCCACGCTGCAAGCGCTGAATTTTAATGACTCATACGGATGCTTTTTATGTGAAGACCCAAGCTATTTATTTGTGTTTTTCAGGTTTTCTGCCTAAAATGGATAGATATGCATATAGCAATGTTTAAAGAAGGTACATTTACATATAAATTGGGAAGCTGAGGTAAGTGAGAAAGGTAGAAAGGCTGATAAAAATGCGGGGCACTAACAGTACAAGGCTGTGCTAGAGGTAAAGATGGCATTTGTAATCTCTCAGGGCATGTTTTCAGGTATGTTTTTTGTGGTTTAAATAATCAGTAATGCAGCTTTTGCTCATCTAGGATTCCTTTTAGATGTGCTTTTTATTTCCTCATGTCAGAAGAAGTGAATATAAAATATAAATACAATAGTTGTCACAGAACCTCCATTGACCCATGAAAACAAATTAGAGGTTTTTTTAATATAAAATTGTATCCACTGATAGCTCACCATTTTCTTTTTAATAAAGTGTTGATCACAGCTGATTGCATCGTTGTTGCATGTATGCACTCCAGCCGTCTTCCATAGCCAAATTCACATTCTTCCTGTTTGACTGACAACTGACCTCCTGTTGTGGCTCTGCCTCTATTTACACATTCTGCAGTCTGGATATAGAGTAAAATGAAAATAAATACAATGTTGACAGCATAAATAAATTATTCTGTCAAAATGTTTATTCTGCTTTCCAGTAGGTTCAGCAAAAATACATAATCCTTCTGCTTACGACAGAGAAACAAAACCATAAACAGAGGCATTGCAGGATTGAAAGCCTAACTGGCAACATACACTTTCTGAAAAACTCAATGAGTTGTGAAGCAAGTAAGTATTCGATTTAGTATCACATATAAAACTGGCTCAAATATTGCGTGAAAAGATCGGAATTGGACCATTCAGACTGCCACGAAAAAGTTGATCGCGTGTGGGCAAAATAAAAAAAATTAATTTGCCTGTTGTGTCGATGTAGCCAGAGACTGCACAGCGCATCCAAACTTCAAAACTCTTAAAATATTAAACAACAACCAGTACCCAGATTGTGTCTTCAGTTGTTACTGTCACCCGCAACATGTTTTATTCAACTATCATTAATCAGTGTGCAGGAATGTTTCCAAATAAGTAAATATCACTTCAGCTGCAGGTGAGATATTTGTGTGTGTGTTTGTGTACCTTTCTACCATTTCTTTTGAGAGAGGAACTCCAAATGCCTGGTGACAAAACAGTATCTTCTTTTTTCTGTCACAGAAATGGACAAACTGAGAACAATTCTGTATACATGCTGCATCATTTTTAGAACCCAACAACCACATTTTTATACTGTTAGAGTATAAAAAAAAGAAGAACAGGGAAAAACCTTTTAGGTAAAGGGGGAAACAGAAACACCTGAGGAAAAAAAAAAAATTCAACTGAGAATCCTGATGCCACAAAAAGTTGCGGATAAAAAGCATCACTATGCTTCATGCGCATCCCGAGATTCGTGTACCAACCTCCTTTGTTCTAGAAAACCTAATTTAGAAAGAGTAAGACAGATTCCTATATTACTGCTTGATTGTGTTTGTCATGGTGTAAACATTCACCTGCAATGGTAAGTGCAATAACAGGACATGTGCTCACAACCATGTGAAAAGCATCAGTGTGGTTTGAGAGCCAAACAAATCAAAGGTTTCTCTCTATTAGAGGCACATTAACAGACAATTGATTTTGCCTGATAGAAAAGGTCAGGATAAATGAATAGTGAGTCGCTAGCACAGCTATTTATTAGCCTCCTATCTATGATCTAACAAATTACTTTCCCTGCACATCCCAGAGGGGAGAACAAAAAGGAAACTGCATCTAAAATGTCATTCCATAATGTCAAACCATGGATTATATGTCATACTTTTAAAAAATATCTTGTTTCCCTATTATTGCTTCATTATTGCCTGATAAACTGCTGGCTTTGGCTATGAAGACTTGACTGGTTTTGCCACCTCCTACTCACAACCGTCTTCTCCTTGATTCTCATCCAGTAAAAGAGATACGATTTGGCAGATTTAGCTTCATATGTAGTTTATGAACGAGTAGAGAGAAAAAAAAAAAAAAGCTGTTGTCATAGGTCATATCCCAACACATTCAAAAGGCAAACAAGCCTATGTCAATGGCACTCAGTCTTACTTGGATTATTTTTGATTGACAGCAGGAAAGGCATTAGAAGCTAGTCATTATTCTAAGGCTGGCACATTGCAGTTTCAGGGGCATTCATAAATGTTAAGTTTTGTTAAGCCATAAAGGCAAAAAGTTAATAGTTATGCTTATATTTAATTCCGTGCAGCCTGCTCACGTCTCAGTGGTAAGCAGTGTGGTGATATGTTGTAATAAGGGAATGGAGCAACAGCAAATGAGAGTGACAGACCTGAGTGCAAGAGTGTTTTGCATACTTTCACCTTTGATTTACCTTATAATTTCCATTGGGTTTACCTTCAATAACTGAGTCACTAAGCCAATCTTTTAAATTGGATTTCTGTATAAACTAGTTTCCCTGCAGATTGGTATCCCTCGCAACTCCCCTATTACAATTTCATTCCAACCTCATCCACTATTAGCCTCCCTTCCACATCCCCACCTTCACTGCTGCAGCGAGAAGATTAGCCATTAAGAAAAAAAAATCTAAAACTCAATATTTTGACAATGTTTTACTGGGCTTGCTTTTACCAATTTATTCTGTTTTTCATAGTAATACAGGGCTCCTTTCCCCCACTTACTTTTGAGGTGGGAGTTGGCATGGTGGGCAGGTGCTTTCAGCTGAAGTAACACAATCAATAAGAGGGTTGTTGGAGAACCGAAAAATGAAGGAAAAGCTATCACGAAATACATTTCATATTTGCTTGATTTATTTTCTTTCAGATTCAGGAACAGAGCAAGAAAAATAAGAATTTACTACTTTTGGTTGCCATATAATACCATACAGCCATGCATAAAGTCATGAATCATGGCTGCTGTCTTATGCGTAGTGCCCAGTTTGTTAGAAGAGCTAAATGTTTATTTGCAAATGCAGTTACCGGCCACTATCTCTCATGTGTCTTCAGCAAATGATCTGAAAAGATACTCAAAGAACAACATCTGCACTGACAACAATGCATTGTTGATGTGGGAGGATATTCATTTGATACAAGGCAAAAGGCAATGTTAGTTAAAATAATTGCTTGTGATAATCAAACTATGTAAAACACTGAACCTTGGAACAGATTATACTCTAAAAAAAACAAAAAACTTATCTAATTTACGGTAAAATACCGGCAGCTGTGGTAAAATTCTGTGGTTGCCAGAATGCCAGAGGAATTATTTGTCATTAAGTTTTAAATTGATTATAACCCATGATACTCTAAATCAATAATAAACCTGATGGATATCCAGGTTAAAGATATCTGAGGACTCAAGTTCATAATAAAGACATAAGGACACATCTAATCGCCGCTCACAGTCCAGAGGTTGCCTTAGGTGAGCCTCAGATAGATCTTCTGTTGAACTGAATGATCCTTGACCTCACAGTCTCTGATACGTCCAGGTGAATATATCCACCAGTTCAACTCCCTCTTGTGGTTCACAGCACAGCCCATCTGTTTCTAACACTGCTTGCATGAAGACTAGACTCTCAGTCCATTTAAGGTGACTATAGTGCTGTTGGCTTTTAGTGTCCAAAATTCACATACTTACACAGTTATTGTGAATAATGGGTGTCACAAAAGTTCTGTGTTGACTTTAGGGCCAGTCGAAAGTATATGATAAAAGAAGAAGTTGGGCATCACTGGTAAGTTTCAAGTCACTACGTGAGACTCCCAGAAAAAATAGATTGTTGGTAACATGAACAAAAATAAAGAAAAAAAATAGATTTTGATGCGTTTAGCTTCATTTACTCTTTTATTTGCTCTGCTTGAAGATAAAAGTGAGGTGACTCTTGCAACAAAGTAAGAGTTTGTGGATCATTACTTACCTTGCTCCTACATCATGAAGAAATAAGGCACGTCTGAAGGCGAAGGAAGCTCCAACCCAGGTTTTACAAGGTGTGCCTAATAAAGAGGCCACTGTGTGTCCATTTCACCACTGCACAGGTACAGACATATTGTGGTGTTTCACATCTGTTAGTATTAAAGCAAACTACATCAACAGATATATATGTCCTCCCTCTGTAATTGATGATAAATAGTTTTTTCTATCGGCGAAGGTAATACTCGTGGACCACTTATGAATCACTGTTGCAGTGTTTCGATCTGTTGTGCTGAACACACCCGTCTTAAAACAGAGACGTTTACCTGTTTCGTTCTACCCAACAGTGGAAATTAATAGCAGCAAGAGAGCTATAGAGGAGTGTCTGTGCAAGCCCTAAATCTTATGACTGAGAATAATAATAACAGTGCAAGTCCTTTGTCAGAAGCAATTATTCAAGGGCTACAACTTCAATGCATGCAGTCAATAAAAGGCTCCAACACTTGAACAAATTGAGTAGAAGGCCAGGATTGCATTTGTATGGGTGTAGTGCACAGCTGTCTGCTTGCTGTTTAGCACAACTGGTAGTTGTGATGGTGAACAAAAGAAAAGGTGAAGGAATGGTAAGCTGCATAGCCATGCCCTTCCCTGGGGAAACCATCTTTCCTCCAGCACTCCAGCCTTTGACCTGTGAAGTCTAATTAGACAGCTTCTATACTTTTATATGGAAAAGCAAGAGAAATGCAGACCCAAGAATATGCAGATAAGGAATGCACCACAGGCAGCTTTAGTCCCTCTGTAGTCCAAGTCAAGGTCTTCCATGCAGCTGCAATTTATAAACCCTCGTAGTCAGCAAATACCCAGTGCACAGTGAGTGTTTAAGTTGTAATTGTAGAGGAATGCAATTTGTTGAAACGCTTTCTCCATCTTAAAACCCATTTTAAGTGGAGAAACCATTTTCCAAGCAATCTCATTTAGAAAGATTTCAGATAGTTTATTTGCAAAATGATTCTTGTTAGTATCCTGAATGTGTTCTGCTAAAGTGTGAATACTTGAAACACTATAAAAAAATAAAAAATAAAAAACAGAATAAATGATAAGTGACAAGTATTTGCACATTTAGTCCACATACAAACCAGGGTATTTGGTGAGAAAATTAGATATTTAATGAAAGCTTCTCAAAATGGAGATTTTAAAAAACTGCTTGTAGTGTATACTTATGAACTAGATATTTAAATAAGCTCATATGCCCCTTTTAATTAGAAACAATGACAAAAAGGCTCACCACCACATTAATGGAACTATTTTTATTTTCACATCTGCCTCAATTTATCCTTATTAATGACTGATAAAAAAGGGTAAAAAGTGTCAGAGAAAACAAACCTTTGGAAAATCTTTATATTGACAAAGATGACTGTAAGTGGCACCTCTGAAAGAGCTGACTCCTATTGAGGACACCTGAATCTTTGACTGCTCCTGCTTAGCTCTGTTGTGAATTAATAATAATAATAATAATAATGATAATGATAATGATAATGATAATAATAATAATAATAATAATAATAATAATGCATTGTATTTGTTAGTGCCTTTCAAGACACTCAAGGACACTTTACAAAAAAACATATAGAAAAATACACTAGAAATGAAAACAGTTGTTGAGGACCAAGAAAAAAACGAGGAAACGAGATAGAGAGATAGATAACTGCCTTTAGTAAGTGTTCTTTCAAATCATAGTGGAAATACTCAAGAACCGCCAGTGAAAATGTTTTCTCTACTCCACATCAAACAAGACATCTTGTTCGTTATCTCAGTTCACATAATAACCAAATTTCAAACAAATGACACACAACATACCAATCCCAGCGGCCCAAGTACACAGATTATCTTCCAGTTGTTGTGAATTATACATGTGCAGCTTCATGTGCCCTGACAACAGTATTTACATTGTCTTTATTGCTCTCTATCTCTACATAAATCACCATTGTATTCAGAATTAGTACAGTTGCAGCACTCCTCATTCCTTTTAACTTAAAGTTTCAATGTGTTTTCAGTGTACTGCTGCTTGTACCTTGGGGTCTGTATTAAACCAGCAGTGCTTCAATTTGCTTAATGTTTCTCAAAAATACTTAAAATTGCAATTTTTCCATTAGGTTGTCATTTCTTCTCTTTTAGCGTTGCTCATTTTATGTGCAGTTTCCCACCAAATACACTTAATCCTTTGTGAAAATAACCACATAAATCCACACCCAAGATGTATTAAGCAGTGTTGCAAAGTTGCATGCTGCTTTTATTAATAACTGCTCTTTTAGTTGCCAGCAATTATGACAACATTTCCCACTGACATATTTTATTCGGTTCTCGAATCATATTCATGACAATCAAGTGGAATCATGCTAAATGTTAGTGACGTTCATGTAACCCCTTTGTATTGTCTACATTTAATTAAAGGGATTATTTACAAAGAGTTCACATCTCCAGTAAATTCTAAAACTTTAGACACCAGTTTCTTTTTCACTTTATAAAAGAACATTTGTCTAAATTCCAAGGCGTTCAGGACCATGCATGAAGTTGATGAGTTTGCTCTCAAATTCTATATACCGAATTATACACGAATATATCGTGATCTAAAATATTATCAGAAACAGAACATATATTCCGTTAATAAGTTCCTGACCAAATTTTTGTTTACGTCATAGGGTTAAGTTTGTTTCTGCTTCATTCTGTCGCAATATTTTAACATGCTTTCTCTGGCAGCTCTTCAGCTTTGCTCTTGTATTTATTCCCCCAACTATGGTACCAGCTGGAATGCCAACTATAAATTGGTGAACACAGTCGGTCGGTAACAACAGTTTGTGTCTCTCAGAGCTGACAGAAATGCTTGCAAGCCTTGACAAGCAGCACTAGGGGGACAAAGTCATTTATTTTTCCTTCAGTGGTTGTAAACACAACACGTAGTCGCCTTAATAAGTGAACTCCACAACTCAACTGCTGTTGAAAGCATTGCTAGGGGTATGTTAGTTATCTTGTTTCCAAGAGAAGCCGAAGCTCTGCTATCTGAGTGGAGTGTAGCAAGTGGTGGTGTTCTCTCAAAGGGCTATAAAAATCATTCTTCTGTGATGTCTCATACATCATTTTATCATGAAGTTGGCATTCAATGCTTTGCAGTGTTTTAAACAGATGAGACAGTTTTTGTCAAATTTTAAGGTCCGATTTAAAAACTGAACACATCACACCTGGTTTGGCCTCTCTCCACTGGTGGCCTGTGCATTGTCAGGTTTATTTTAAATTTACTATTTTAATTTGTAAACGTCGCATGATTTTGCCCCACAGTACCACTGTAACTTTCTGTAATCCTGCTTACCTTCTCAGTCCCTCAGGTAGGTGAAACAGCAGCTCCTATAGGTACGAAGGTCTCAATGAAGATAACTTACATCTGTATCTTAGAGACGCTTCCATGCTCCTATTTTTTAAGACTTATCTTAACCCCATTATTATTATTATTATTATTGGCTTCCAACATCAAAGAGATTTAGTTTGACCTTGCTTGTTTTAATAGACTACATTGTGTTTAATCTTTTGTTATCCTTATGTCCTATTCTGCTTTCTTCATTTAATGTTTGTTTAGTGCAGTGGTTCCCAAACTTTTTCTTCTGCGCCCCCCAGTGGTTTCCAAACATTTTCTGCGCCCCCCCCTATGGATTACAAATGGCTGTCTGGTTGAAACGACGCGTGTGACGGGAGGGGGGGCATCAACTTTTTTTGGGGAAAAATGAATGTACGTAGCTGAAAATAGACACCAACATCGGTAGCCTACAAGCTACTTGTTAAGCTTAAGGTTCTGTATTGATATTAGCTAGTCATCTTTTAGCTAACATTACCTGCATCCAACAGCTTTACTCAACTCAGTCGGTTAGTTTGGAGGGAAAAACTGTGAAAAGTTCTTTGCGTTTTGCTGCTTTGCTGCCGTGATTCTAACACAAACCTACGTAGATCCGCACAGCAGCAGCAGGTCTCCTTCACAGGTGTAAACCCAGCGCGAGCGTCATAGCGCTCATGTTGCGTTTAAAGGCGGCTCGGAAAAACAGGTTACAACACGTTAACAACAGATTAAACAGTTTTAACTGCTGATAAAAGTGACAGAGGACACAAATATGGGAAGTGTGGAAGCCTCTACTGTATCAAATTNCTGAGTGGAGTGTAGCAAGTGGTATTGTTCTCTCAAAGGGCTATAAAAATCATTCTTCTGTGATGTCTCATACATCATTTTATCATGAAGTTGGCTTTCAATGCTTTGCAGTGTTTTAAAGAGATGCGATAGTTTTTGTCAAATTTTGAGGTCCGATTTAAAAACTGAACACATCACACTTTTTTGGGGGCAAAATGAATGTACGTAGCTGAAAATAGACACCAACATCGGTAGCCTACAAGGTGCTTGTTAAGCTTAAGGTTCTGTATTGATATTAGCTAGTCATCTTTTAGCTAACATTACCTGCATCCAACAGCTTTACTCAACTCAGTCGGTTAGTTTGGAGGGAAAAACTGTGAAAAGTTCTTTGCGTTTTGCTGGTTTGCTGCTGTGATTCTAACACACCTGCATAGCTCCGCACAGCAGCAGCAGGTCTTCCTTCACAGGTGTAAACCCAGCGCGAGCATTGTAGCGCTCATGTTGCGTTTAAAGGCGGCTCAGAAAAACAGGTTACAACATGTTAACAACGGATTAAACAGTTTTAACTGCTGATAAAAGTGACAGAGGACACAAATATGGGAAGTGTGGAAGCCTCTACTGTATCAAATTGACATAGGAATAACAGAGAGTTGGCCATTCTAAGGTAAAAACCCAGCGCATACAGTGTTCATGTTTTGTTTTTGTTTTTTTCAACCAGACGGCTTCCCGCGCCCCCCCTGCAATGACACGGCGCCCCCCTAGGGGGCTCGCCCCACAGTTTGGGAACCTCTGGTTTAGTGTCAGTAGAACATAACTGATATCAAATCTGGGTATTTGATCATGATCTATTTTACCTGGACTATTCGTGAAATTAAAATGAAAAAAGTTTGAGAAAGCTAGAGACCAGTGGCACCCACCGAGGTGATTATAAGGATCATGATGAAAAACAGATGAGGAAGAAAAGCAGGCCATGCGGGTATCTCTGGCAATAAATGTGAGGCAATAATGGCATGGCATTGATTGACATTTTACTGTTGCTGTTTAATGATAATAATATGCTTTCAAGTTTGGCATGGAAATGACTTCATGATCATATAATGACAGCTCTATAGCTGTCAGGGTTCTGTGTGGTGGATAACATCTTTATTGTTTTCCATCATTGTGTGCTGACAGGGCTTTGACTTAAAATTAAAAAAAAAAGTTTCCTTCTGGGTGTGTTTGATGTATGATTAATGGTCATGGTTGTTCAAACTTGTGGCTGCGTTTTGTTTCCTCTAGTGCCTTAATTGTTTCTGATACCACACATATTCAACATACCTCCTTTTTATCGCAACAACATTTCAACTATTTTTTATTCAAACATGCACAGAAGGTAAAACAGCTAACAGCTAAAAAAGCTTTGGGAGATGATATGTTTCAACATATGTTGTGTATTGTAAGGCCAGCCATCTAATTTAGTTGACTGCTGTCCATTCATATGCAAAAAAACAAAAACAAAAACAAAAAAGACACTCAGTTCAGTTCAAATCTAGACAAACCTGATATGTGCATATTGCCTCTGATGACAAACAGAAACTGTTTGTTCTTTTTTTATTGTGTGGTTGTTATTGAAACTGCCAGCCAAGGTACGAATGCATATTCATGACTGCGATGTGTACAGGCCATTAGTGATGTGTGTGAGAGGACTCCGAGTTCCAAACAAGTGATACCATTAACCAGAGCATGAATGTCCCTAAGAAAACAGACTCTCATATGGTTCTGAAAAAGAATTGAATGAGAAAGAATCGGGGCATTTCCCATTAAAGCAGTAATTCATTTAAAAATGCATGGGTTTTTATACTTTTTAACAAAAGAAGGAAAACTGTCTTTGCATTCTACAGCCGGTGTGAAGTTTTGTAAAAGCAAATGAGCACTTTTCATCTCAAAATATATTTTTATTTCTAACTTTTCTTAAAGCTTCCCTTTTATATTTATGTTTGGTCCCACATACATAATACAATACATCCAATACATACATACATTCAATACATACTATCCAACTGTAAGATACATATATTTCTGTTAAATGAATATAGTCCCCAAAAGTTTCTTTCTTTTTATTTTTTTTAAAGAGGCCTAGACCTTCATTATTGTAGATATAAGTATTTCTCTTCACTCTGATCATTTTTCCACATTCCCACAAAACCGTAGTGAATAAATTTTTTTTTGTTTTTAAAAGAAGTGTACTCTGGATGCCATAGTAATAAGTAAATCATAAGTAATAATAACAAGTACTCCTTTTGAGATAAAAGATCTCTTACTCTTCTCAGTCAGGCTTTTAACAACATTGGGTCTTCATTGGCAAGGCTTTGTTGACATCAGACTTAATTGCATTGCATCACCTCCTGTCTTGTTTTACAAGATCTCAGTTCTGTGCTTCATATAGTTGATTGTAACAACCTGACAGCTAAGGAAAGTTTGGAGAGTTTTCAGCACTGTTGTTTAGGTTTTATTTAGCAGACTGGGTCTGCTTTGTGTCTTCTGGTGTAAATCAAGGCAAACAAAGACTCTATTTGAGATCTCTCAAGGCTCTCTGATTGGAACAATTTAATTTAACATCCATATGATCCCATTACCTCACATTATATTGCACTAAAATATCAACTTTATATTTCTGTGTCAGCATCACTTGGACAGTGCACTACAGTCTGAGTGATTGTGTCTAAATGACTGTATGACTGAACATTTCCTCTATCCCAATGCAGAAAAATAGAAGTCATTGTTTTTGGTTCCCAGGACCAAAAATTTCAAGATTAGAAATTAAAAACGGAACTACACTCAATAGGGTGAAGACTAAAGTGCATGCAAAAATCCAAGCTGCTATTATGGACTTAGATCTAAACTAAATGTCTGGCACCTGCTGCTCACCCAAAATGCAGATGTCAGGATCTTGACTAACATCAAGGAAATTCATTGCATTAACAGTCTCTAAATCACTGCCCTGGCTTTCTATTTTGCAAAGAACATAATTTAGGACCTTAATGGTTTATAAATGCAGTGAAAGGTCTTTGGGCCTTTATAGTTGTGGATCAGGTATCAACCACATAGGACCTTTGGGTCTTTAGAAACATTTCCAATATGCCAAATGAAGGTTGACTTTAATAAATTTTCTCACTTCATAAATGTAATTTTTTGACAACTGTTTTTTTTTTTTATTTACTTACGTTATCTTTTTCTCAAGTGAAAATTTGATAGGTTATTTGAATTATTTAATGGCCAAAAACTTGTGTACAGTACTCTATATTGTCTAAAACGTTTGAGGGACAGGAGATATGAATAGGGGTGTTGAGTTTCTACCATCATGATTAGGACCAGGACTGAAGAATCGATAAATTTTCTCAAAGAGCAGGGCACAGTGAAAAGTGTGAAGACATTTTGAAGTATTTACATCATAAAATGAGTTTTATGATGTAAATACTAAAATGAATAAAATCAGTTTTGCCTCAATTCACAAACACCCCCACTTTTGTAGGTGGTGGAAAACACAAAATTCCATTGCAAGTGTCATCAAAAGCCATGAACTTATTTCTTCTGAGCCCTACGGTCCAGTAGCCATTTTCAGGGCTCAGTTGGATTGGTCCGTCCCTGTCCACTGACTCTCTGGCAACACCTAGAGTCCAGTTATTTTTTCCTTGAACTCCAGCCTCGAAGTAAAATCTACCTGAAGAGAATCCCTGCTTTCCGAAAACATTGTGGTAAAGTGTGAATCTTTTGGGATCTTTTTTTAGATTTCTTTTTTGCCTGACAGCAGTGAACACGTTTTTCATCATCAGACAGAATCAGTGCAGGATGTGCTGTGGCAGGATCAAGGGTCACATCCACTGCATATTGCTGGACTCTTCTGAGTTCAGCCTCATTGTAGAATTTCTTTGTCGTCACCTCCATCTGGCTCATAAAATTCACTACAGTCTCATCGTATGAAGGTGGATGGATGCTGATCTCTGTCCACTTCTTGGTGGGTAGAGCAGCTTTTAGGGAATCTGGAGGAGACTGAGGTGGTCTTCAGACTGTGAGAGTTTCTTCACCTCAAAGCTCTTCTTCATCAACTCGGAGATTTCCTGTTCCAGGTCTTTGACGAAGACTTCAGCCTGTTTCTCTGTAGTTTTCTGTTTCTCTTCTATCTCGTTTATTAGCTCCTCTAAGGCTTTCTCAACAGACTCCTTCAGAGCAGTGAAGACCTGAACACCTTCTGCTTTCTCTCCATCTGCAGCATCTTTGCAAATGTTTAACACCTCTTTGATCTCTTGAACTTTCAGTCTATTAGTCTGGATTTTCTTCTTAAGTTCAGCTTCAATCTTTTTCAGCTCTACCCTAACTGCTTCATATTGGTGGCTAAGAGGAACAAACCGGTGACTCTCGTGGACTAAAACCGAGCAGAGGGAGCAGATACATGTCTGGTCAGTCTTGCAGAACAGTTCCAGAGGTTTACCATGCTTCTTACACAACATTTCTTCTAGGTTTTTCATAGGCTCCATCAGCTGATGTTTCTTCAGCCTTGACTCTGAAAGGTGAGGCTTTAGGTGAGTCTCACAGTAGGAGAGCAGACACACCAGGCAGGATTTCAGGGCTTTCAGTTTGGTTCCAGAGCACAGGTCACAGGAAATTTCTCCTGGTTTGGCAACTTGTTGCTCTGAGCTGCTGCCACTCGCTTTCTGCTGGGCTTTAATTTTGAACTGAGCAACCATCTCGCAAATGAAGGTGTTGATTTCTAGCTCAGGTCTTGCACCAAAGTCCCTCTTACACAGTGGACACAGTGATTTACATCCCAATGTATTGCAGTTCTTGCAGAAGTTGTGTCCACATGGTGTGGTGAGTGGATCTTTGAACAGATCCAAACAGATGGAGCACAGAAACTGCTCTTCAGAGAGGAGACAGCTTGCAGCCGACATGCTTGCTGTCTGAGTGATTAAGAAAAAAATGCTGATATTAATGAATTAGATGATACGCAAAAATATACATTACAACTATGTATACACCACACTTAGTTAAAAAAATAAGATTTTTGGAGTTGACACTGCAGTCAGTAAACTAATTTCAAGTTTTGAAGCTGAGCAAAATGTTTTATGCAAGGCTGCAAAACACTGAGTTCCTTAAAACTGGTTATGGATTCTCTCTGCTTTATGGTATTTTAAGTCTTTCATTCACTCCTTTACCTTGGGCATTATTAGAATATTATATTGTGTAAAACACATCAAGTAATTCTGGTGTTTCAAGCTCCATATTGTTATTATAAAAGTATTTTTTTCTGGTTTGCAGCTATTTAATTTCTTATTGTCAGTGGTGCAAAAAGTGGGTATGCAGTGTATGCAACGCATTGGGTCGCTCCACTGGAGGGGCGCAAAAACGATGTGGGGATTTTTTTTTTTGCCAGCATTTTATGTACTTATCAGCTGTTATTGATCAATAACAGAGGAACAGCACTGATTAGGCGCCCCTCCCCTCCTGCCAGCCGCTCTCCCCTCCCATACAGGTAGCTAGGCCTCACGTCCCTTCAAGAACGCCCTGAGACGCAATTTTTTTCTTTTAAATTTGTAAATAAATTTCTTATAAATTCAGCAACGAGGTCCTTCTCAAACTACAAGGTAATGGTGGGTAACTATGGCAACCAGTGACAGTTTAAAAGCCTGCCTACTCTTTCTGCAGTCCGGCGCAGAAATGTTGACATCAAACCTATCGTGAAATCTTTACTAACTTTTAGAGAAGTGATTTATCATAGAAGATGGATTAGGCAAAGGTGACAATGGAGCCCAACCAGCCTTGAGTGGAAGAAGTTGCATCCAACAAGATTGTTGAAAGGGAAGTACTGCCCCACTCATCTGAAAAGACAGCTCAAGCAACATGTACGTGCGAAGCCAAATTTAAGGAGCGCGAATTGGAATATATCAGAGTACAGAAACATTTGATGAAATGGCTTGATGAGGTGGTCAATCTGAATCATAAATTATTTGATAAGGTTAAACAGCAGAACAATCTGATAAGGGAAGTACTCACAGAGAGAAGGCAGCGCAAAAAGTCAATGGTTTCTGTTCAGGTTCAGACAGAGGCACAAGACAACTCAAAGGAGAAACTGGAAACCAGATGTCAATTAAAACCAGTTTACCAGACGACGTCGACACAAACTGAGCTCTGTTCATTGCTGAAAAACCAGCCCTCTGAGGAACAAGTGAATGGACATCAGGATCAGGAGACCAAGCTATCGGAAATCCTGAACAATGACAACATTTCTGGAGAAAGTGATGAACAGCAAGACGTTTCTGTACCAGAAACAGTTGGGGATGAGACAGCCGGCATTGAAAATTATGTAAATTTGATAGAAAAAATATCTCCAGACCCGAGCAAATCTCTGAAGATGAAATTAGAAGATGTTGCTTGAGCTTTCAATTAGAAAGCTACAATAAAGAACAGTTTTTTGGATTAAACGGTGAAGGAGTTATAGATGACGATCAGAAAGCCATCATGAAAACTGACATCGATAGAAGTGAAACGGCGATTGATGAACTAGAGCAGGCGACTGAAGATGAAATGGTCCCTGACATACAGCAAGATAGGGACCAGCAAGATGGCAAAATGACTAAATCTAAATCTGAACAGAGAAAGTCGGCAATGGAAGATGACCTGGAAACCGCTGTAAGACCAAGAGAGACGATCAAAACAAGGTTCATGAAGTTCCCACAGAAGGGGAGAGTGGCCCAAAGAAAGAACAAATACAATGCCCTCCACAGACAGAGATTACATCAAAAGAAGATATAATCCAAACATCTCAGGAACCAGAAACTCAAGCAGCTGAGGAGTCATCTGAGAAGAATGTCTGCAACCAAGAGAGATCCAGGAAAAAAAAAATCTCACTGTGGAGGCAATTCAAAAAAGCTTTAACTCCCAAACATCGGCACCAGTTCAAAGACAGACGTGAAGTCCCTCCAGCATAGAACCAATTTATGTATCCAGGATATTAGATTTGAAAGGGGGTGGGGCCACTTGTGGTTCTGTGACTTTATGGACTCACCAAAGTCTGTAGAACAAAACCTGATGGACACCGTTGGATCTTTTCTCAGACAGAAAGACAAAGCTGAATTTGCTGCTGCTGCTTCTTTCACAATTTTAAGTTTCATTTCTGGAGTCAGGTGTCAGAACTGTTGCTTTACAGAGTTCTCATGCAACGGCAGAGTTATGTGATGAGCAACAGCCACATAATAGTGAGAGGAGGAGCTGTGATGGTAACTTAGAACAGAGTGTTAATTAAAATAGAATTTTGACTGCCCTTTACACTGGAAAAAAAAACAAAAAAACTGCCATTATACTTTTGAGTAGCACTGAGGTACTGGGGTGGCAGTTGCCACCCCAAACGAGATCCTTGCCATCCCCGTTACCACCCCAGCTAGCGATAATGAATTCAATAAATAGTTATGTCAAATCGGACATTAAGCGCATGAAACTCTTTTTTTCCGACAACATTGAATGCAACACAATGTAACCTGACACCCCAACTGCTAAGTAGCGGGAAGTGCGAGAGCAGGGCAGAGCGCCAGCAGCATTGATGGATAAATATTACTGGACTGGGACATTACGGGATTTATCGTAAGTCACACATGCGCCATTGCTGTCCATTGAGTCAGGAATATCGGTGGTCAGGAAACTACTACAATCACGCAAAGAATCACAACAACGGACGCAATGTTTAGCAGTTAATTCAACCATGGATAATGGTAATAAGGGCTTCAG
>NW_006800154.1:965178-966835 GCF_000485575.1 Poecilia formosa
GGGTCTCACTCCTGCTGTAGTGGTGTGTCGGGTTTTGCAGTCTCGGGTCTACAAGGAGTTGGTGTTTGGCTCCTCTGCTATTTATGCCGATGCCCTTCTGTGCCGTGTTCATGTATTTATCCATGTGCCCGCTTATCTTAGCTGCTATGATGCCCGACATGAGCTTCCATGTTGTAGAGAGACAGGTTATCGGCCGATAGTTGGATGGGACTGAACCCTTTGAGGGATCCTTCTGGATCAGGATTGTGCGCCCTTCAGTTAGCCATTCAGGGTGAGTCCCATTCTGTAGCAGCTGGTTCAGTTGAACTAATCCTCCTGGCTTCATTCTCTCTTGTGTATCTCTTTAGGCGGTTTGGCAGTTTCGAGTGCTTCAGGTATGGGCATCTGGCTGTACTTCTTAGGTCTTTTCATTGCACCTCTTTGGAGCTCTGACAGTTGGCTCACTTCCCTATCTTATCTTGACCTTAGCCTCTAACCGTCTTTTCCATGATGGATATTGGGTCTCATAGTTGCTCTTATAGCCGAGCATTTCAAGGATCACTGATGCTGAGTTGTATATCAGCTCATTGGTTTCTGTTATGGTGTTGGGATTGTTCTCAATTTCTGTACCAACTTCACTCAGCCGTTGTAATTGGCGTCGGGGTTGCCTGGTGTTCATTCGGGCCACGATTCTCTCTCTCTCAGGTCAGTTGCTGTCTCGTTCATTACTGGGGCTGCATACCCAGTCTCGGGGTGGGGAGTAGTTAACTCCCCCCTGACCTTATCTTTGGGCTCCTCCCTTTTGCCGTAGCATTTGTGTTGTACCTCGTCAATCTCAAGTTGTGATAGCAGTTGCCGTTTGCGGATGTTGGAACACTGAGNCAATATAGACATTAAGCCTGACAACATAATGTAACAGACTGGATGTTCTGTTTTAGTGTTTTTGCTACTTTTTTGTGTGGGAAATAATGTTTTTTATGTTGATTCCCCTGATCGGTGATCTCTGCTCTATCTGCTCGTTGACCTGTTTGTCGGTTGCCATAGAGCGAAAAAAGGCAGAATAGAAATTGTTGGAGCTATTTTTTTCTTTATTTCTTTATCCATTTGAATTTTGTTACTTTATTCTTAAATTTCTATTTTTTGTATTATTTACAGAGTTTATTTTGTAGGTTGATAATTGTTGATTTTATTTATTTTTTTGTTTTATTATTTTGCTTATTTATTTTCTAAATTTAGACAGGAAGAAATGTGGGTCAGTCCACTTTCTATAAGTACAGGGGCCTGGTGAAGGACCAGCAGGCATTTGGGTTTGGGGCCACCCCCAACCCATGAGAACAAATGAAAGTTTGATCTCTGTAATTGTTTGGTGAAAGAGGAACATAAATCATCAAGAACAATCAAGAACACAATATATATAAAAATTATAATTCCGGTATCTGATTACTGGTAAGGCATAGCTGTTTATTGCACGGAAATAGTTCTTGCCATTGAGCTGGCTTCTCAGGACTTGCCTTATTCGTTGGAGGTATTTGGCTGTGGCTCCTTTCCTTGTGACCTCATCGAGGTTGCCATTTGCTTGGTACTTGTAGCTGTGCTCTATGTCTGCTATTGTTCCCTCTGTGAGGGAGACCCTTTCTCTCTCTCTCTCTCTCTCTCTCTCTCTCTCTCTCTCTCTCTC